>NC_072732.1:213191123-213319828 GCF_026930045.1 Uloborus diversus
GCCAGTAGTAAGTTAAGATCAAAAATGCCCTCGGACAACACAGCACGGACAGGGCCCGATTAAATCAGGAGGCCATAGGCCAAATATTTTTTTTTGGGGGGGGGGAGGGGAGATATTAAGACTATTTTAGCTTTAAAGTAATTTTAGCTTTAAAGTAAGTTCTTGTATAATTTTTCTCATTATGAACGTGAGTTTCCTCCACTTTTCCAAACACTAGCAGAACCAAAGCGCGATGAAAGCATTCTCGCTATGAAAATAATCTCACGGATCAGGTGATCATCTCTAATCTCAAACCCAAATCAAGTTTTGATGGAGTTCAGCCTTCCTTAAAAAAATTCTCCCTCCTCCCCTCTCTTCTTCCAAAGGCGTTACATTACAGGAGAATCTGCCAAATTTGGCAACATGTTTACCAGTTTAAATTTTGTTGCACTTCAATTTAATATTTTTGTGTAAATGCATGTCTTTCCCATGGAGAATGAAAAACTGAGATACTAATACAGTATTAATAGCGAAGTAATTCCCTGTGCATCCTTTTTTATCGTTCAGGCAAGCAGTTTTCAGCTTCTTCTAACTTCTCTTCTAAAATGTCATATTGTTTTGCATCGCTCTACTTTTCATATGTCATAACATCCCGGTATATTTGGAATTTAGAAAATGTATATCTCAAATGAAAAATGCTTTTATTCGATGCGAATTTTATATTTTAATGGAGAATTATTGTAAAATTCGCAGGCGTGGGAGTGGCGGAAATCGGGTGTATTTCCTGGGGAATTGTAGTTTTGAACTTTCGATATTCAGTTGCAATTAAGTTAGAAGTAGTTATTTATTTGCTCTTTTGTTCTCATTGAACTCTTTAATTGCTGTTTTTCATATATATTTCGGTTTTGTGAGATTTGCAAAAACGATAATTTCTACTACGTAATCGCCACAGTCGCGAAACGTGACATTTACAAATTTGTAATCATCATTGTAATACATTGTAATCATCAGCATAAAAGTAGATTTGAAAATAGCTTAATTTTTTGCTAATACTTTGATTCTGTTTTTTTTTTTTCATTGCTCCCTTTGTATTAAATTTTTAGTTTTTTGTTAGAAGTTTTATGGTATAATATTAAATTACTTTTTCAAATTTGAACACATCTTCGCAAATTCGCCAAAAAACAGAAAGTAAGGAAATTTATTTATTTTTTTCGAATTTTAGCCAAGGTTGGCAAGTGTGGCTTTATTTATAAATTGTGGTCAGGTCAGTGATCAAAACGGATAAAAACCTCCCAAAATTAAATGGGCTTTTTACTTTATTATTGTATAAATGCACCATGTGGCTTTCTCCTCCTGTTCATTATCGCTCACCGACAAATAAGACAGGCCAGTCATTTCGAATATTTCCATGGTTGCAGAGGCTTGGTGCAAATAAAACCCGAATACAACAAACCACACCCAATTATCTGTAAACAACAATTTTTTTCAAATCTGAGGTGCAGGGGGGGGGGGTGTTTACAATCCCCCCCCCCCCTCCCAGATGAAAGATCTGCCCTGGTAGCTTCGCAATCCTCACCTTAAACTTGCTCCTTTGTCCCAAAGTTGGACAGATTTTGTGGTAAAGGAGTCGGGGGCCGAAGACTAAACTTCCCATAGCTGGTCATTTTTTCCTTAACTCCTCAGCTGTATATTTATATTTTATACTTTTTAGTTCGCACATAAGTCGCAAAGTTTCGTGAAATTAATCAAAAATTGACGTTTTTTAAGTTTATTTTGCGCATTGCAATATTTTTTCTTTTAAATTCCAGTTATATATATTTTTACAATAAATCTGCAGTACACAAACAACTCTTTGTTGGAAGTGCAGTTATATTTTATTGCATTAACAACCCAGAAAAATTTTCCAAGAAGACAATAGTTATCTACAGAACTTATACATTTGTAAAAAATTTACACTCACAATAACTATATTTCTATATTTTTTAAAATAAATTTCTATTTTGGGATCAAGATAACCTACTCAACAGCCAGAGTGGAAAAGAGGAATATTAACTGAACTATGGGTAAAGCTTCAACTGTTTTTGTATTAATTATACGTTACTAGCAGTACCCGCACGGCGATGCCCATGCTAATTTAAAGGAAGTAGGTTGAATTTAAAAAAAATCCACCCCCCCCTAAAAGCGCCAAGTTTGCCGCCTACGGCGACTGTTTAAATAAATTTGACAGCGTTATTAATTACGAAATCAATCTGTTTTGTATTTTCTAGGGTCAGGTGGAGTGAAACGGGGCAGATTTTGTCTATTTTTTAAAATGATGCCATTTGCAAACCCATAAACCTTTTTTTGTACTTTTTAAAAAATTTCTTTTTTACATCTGATTCTTCCCCTTTAATTTAAGCTGCTTCTCATTGAAATTCGTTTTCATTGACAATTTGAAAATTCCAATTAAAGTATCTGACCCATTTCACCCCACGGTGGGGTGAAATAGGTCATAGCAATAGGAACATACAATAACTAAGAAATTATTACCAAAACACATATACAATAGCTGGAAGAAATTGTTTCCAATGAACCATTTATTTTAACTTATTCAACACCAAAATATTTTGAACTAAAACTAAAAAATATAATGTCTACGAGAATCGAATTCTGCTCGTTCAATGTCTTCAGAATTTGACATCTAGAAACAATGTCTGTACCTTCCTACTCAGGAAAGATGTAGTATTTGCCTGAGTTGGCTTTTCGTAGAAAATTTAGGCTGTTGTAATCCTGGTCATTGACTTCTGTCAAGTGATCAACAAATTCTTTTGATGATTTCTTGCCCTTGTATTAGACAAGAGCCCACTTCCCAGGTGTTGGTTCTTGCATAAGTAACTCGCATTTCTTCATCCAAGAGCTGGGTTTCATTTGGTTGCTGCTTCTTAGAAGATGTCCTGGCTCTTGCTTTTGTGAGCAATTCTGGCTTCCTCTTACATAAGTGGCATGCCGACCTTTTTTCAAAATTCCTGGCCCACTCTATGCCACAAGTGACACTATTGCATTTTTCAGAATTGGTCTTTACGAAATCCTTAGCAACAATGATTGTATCTTTCTATCAAATGGGAAACCACACTTTGTAGAGCTGAAGCAATACATCTTTCTTCTCCTTCACTTAGCATTGTACGTGCACCCAAACCTTTTCGACTTTGTGTGTCGGAGACCCTCTCCTCGGTGTTTCTCTTGGCATATTATATTTTCTTGCAGCTACAGGAATTGTTAAACCACCTTCAACTTCAAATAGTGCAGCCTCTAAATCAGAGTCTGAATATTTCTTTTCCCTTTTTTTTTACCTACACCCCAGGCATTTTTATTGAATAAATAAAAAATTTGAATTAGGAAAGAGTAGGTAGGTAATAGGTTGTAAATATAGATGGCAAGTTTAGCTTTTGAATTCTACACATTAATAATACATATTTTATTTTTGTTACATTTAAAAACCTTTTAAATTTCCGTTTAAGACCTATTTATCGATTTTAAAAGTCAATTTACTCATTATGAATTAAAATTCGCTAAGCCTAACTATGTCCCATTTCACCCCACCACATGAAAATAGCAACAAAAGAAGAAAGAATTGATACTTTTCCTACCTGTTTTTGCAAGTCTGTTCTAACTGATAACACTTGAGAATTTCAATTGAAAAAAAAATGTATAGCAAGATTTTAAGAAGTTTGTCAGGCTTCCTAAAAATTCACATGTGACTTGAGAAACAAAATGTCAGTGTAGTGCTCCCAGCAATTTACATAGAAACTTTTTAAAAATCAGAATTGTAGCCAAAAAGCCCCTCATAACTTGTGTAAAGTTTGAGAAAAATTCAGCCAGACCAAAAATTTTTATTAATAAAAATACAAAGCATGACCCATTTCACCCCACCTGACCCTATACCTATTTCCAGTTGCATTTAGTGTCATTCACCTATTTATGCCAAAATTTTCACCATCGGCGGCTATCTACCTATACGATCTATCTCTAATTTTTCTTATCCGTCTCAATTTACCCCCACCCTTTCCTAATCTAAACATAGGTCACTCAAAAAACTGCTTCATTCATTCAACTAAATAGTGCAATAAAAGCTCTCTCCTTGTTCCCCATAGTGTGCAAAAAGCAGCGTTGGCAAAAAAAAGAGAAACACCATTTTAAAAAATGAAGTACGCAAATATGTAACGTAAAATAGATACAGCGAATTGTCCCGTTCTAAGAATTTAAAGGAGGGCCGTAAAATACCCCCCCCCCCTCCTCCCAATATGAAATGATCATTTTTCTTGAACTAAAATGTATACACACCAAAAAACCTGTTAAATTTATTTTGGAATTTAAAACAAACTGTCAAACTTTAAATTAGATTTACAGTTGCTTTAACTCTTTAAGACCGGGAAGGGGGGAATTTTTTACTACAGTTAGGTCCTGACTTTTTCGATCAAGCTATTTTGGAAATGGAATTGTCCACTCTGAGACCCCCTTCGGCAGCATCTCGTAAGTTCTTGTGTGCACTAATTACAGGAGGCGTGGTAAGCTGTCACCTTAATCGCTGTCGCGCTTCAGGCGTGCAGCCTTTTTCGCTATTTCCCTAGGCTAGTGTTTATCGCGTATGTTGGTTCAGCTGTCTGCGATCTATAGACACATGGGATGTTTTAAAATTAGGAATAAAACATCTGAATTGCAAAAAAATATTCAAAAATCAAAAGCAACTTCGGAATGAAGAATTTCAAAGGGAAAAAATAGAACAAGTCGCGTGAATTAAAAAGAATGAATATAAAAGTTTCTTCATTTCCCCCTTCCTCCCGAAATGCAGGCACCTTCACAAGTTATTAGCTATCAATCCTTGTAGTGTTATTGCCATTGGGAATTGTACATCACTGTCACTTGTCCCATCAGTTGAAAATACTTCGGTCGGAAGAAAGGATCTTTGAGGTGGTCTCACAGACTTTCCATCAGTTCCTAACCATATTGCTAATAAGTTCGGTTTTTTTTTTGGATATCATGTTCAGCCTACAGCGCAAAATGCCTAACCTTTCTAGCAGCTTTAGTTTTTGGAAACATTTCTCCCGATTTCGATTGATTAAAAAAGTTTGAGCACAGCCAATAACTTTTATTCTTCTGCAGAATAATAAATTATAAAACATATAGTTCTTTTTAATACATGTTTTCCTCTTTTATAAAGTTATTGAAAAAGGCTATAACAAAATTATAAAACATTCTTTTTTCAGAAATATAAATATTTTTTAGATTTTTAAGAGACATATTTTGGAATTACAGAAAATCAGAAAAAATATATGTAACAGGGGCATGGCGAGAGAAGGTTTGCCGGGTTGATTCCCAAATCCCTTAACTTTCGCATATTGATTGTAAATCTTAATATATGTTATACACATATATTAGCCGCCTTCAACGCGTAGATGATATTAATCATAAATAAGAACATTACAGTTCAAGCACAAGCTTAAGATTTATTATGCAATAATTTAAATTTTCCAATTTCAATCAATTCCATTTGCACAAAGTGATGAGAATAATTACTAAAAAAATGTTTTTGAAACTATTTTCAAACATTTGGAAGAAATTGCACCCCTATCTCTTTTCCATTTCTGAGTATACTACGGACAAGTAATAAAAGCTATCCCAGTCAGGAGAAAAAAAAAAGGAAAGTTAAAAGAAAATAATATAAAGATAATTTTTCAAGAGTAATAATGAAAAAAAAAATATCTTTTCCTCAAAAAACGGGGGTTAAGAGAATGCTTAGTGGGGAAGTCACGAAATCTTATTTATTTCCCCCCTTTTTTCTTTTTTAAAATAAAACTAGTCTATGTAATTGGATTTTGACATTACTTATTAAATGACAGATAAAAATGGAGTTTGGTGTCAAAATTTGGGATGAATAGCCACCGTAGACTAACTCTTCCAGAGCCGGATTTAGTGGAGGGCAGGCGGGGCTACTGCCCCGGGGCTTCCACAATAAAATTTTTACAAAATATCCTAGCTTTCACGGGTCGAAAATATCGGATATGTACATATGTATCAAAATATTCGAATATACAGTAGAAGACCATTATAACACACACCTTGGGACCAGAGCTTTTGCGTTATACAGGTTTTTGCGTTATATAGGTCATTTCACAAATTTTGAAACTAAAGTTCAGAATATGTCTCTATATTAGCACTTCAGAATGAGTTTTATCTGCAATGAGTATTAAAGCACCAACATTACAATTAGTTATTCAAAAATAGATATGTTTCACAATCAAACGAAAGTGCATTATCCTGCACTTCTGATAGCTTCTTGGTTTGCATAACAGCTGCATTTGCAAGAGCCATCTGGTATTTTCTGTTTACTGTAAGGGGGGTACTAATTTCCGTTTAAAAGCTTTTGATTAAGATGGAAAGATGAAAAACTGTTTCAAAATAACAATTTTTATGTTTGCATAACAAAACAGAGGTATTTTTTTAACTTCAAAACCTATTGTTTACTTCTGGAAAGTTGTACGGTTTATAGAGAATTGCGTTATATAGGTCGGCGTTATAATGGTCTTCTACTGTATATCAAATTATCGGATATTTTCGAAAATATGATGATCTTTTCGAACCCTGATTAGGGGCCTCCACTCCTTCGTTTGCCCCGGGGCCTCCACACTTCCAAATCCGGTCATGAACTCTTCCAATTATAATCTTCATTCCAATGAAATAACATAAGAAAAATTCAGTTTTTTTTTTTTTTTGGAGTTTTTTGGTTTTATTCCCGCAAAATAAATTAATACGTAAAATCAATCCGAGTAGAAATAATTTTTCAGTCGATTGTTAATTTTTAACTCTGAAAAGTGAGAGGGCAAGGCCCCTTTACTTTTGAAAGTAAGGTAAAATTGCCCCCCGCCCCTCCAACCCACAAACACACAAGTTGCCATGGTTATCGTATATAACTAGCTAATCGAATATGATAAAGATGAGAGCATACAACTTTTTAACATAGAAATGCAAGATAGATAAATCTGTACTGAACGAAAGTTTTCTTGTTTTGATGCAACTCTGAAATCGCTTAATTATTATTGACAACAATTTCATATTGGGGACATTTGTTTTCTCTTAAAAAATCAATTAATTCTAAATTAGTGCTAAAAGTGTAAATGCTACAGATGTAGAAGCACAGATTTAGATTTTCTTTATATTTATCAGTAAGTAAAATGCTGTATGACATGATTTAAAAAAAATATTCCCTAAAATTTATTCTGATGATGTTTTCCTGAATAATGCCATTTATACAGAAGTAAATATGTACTTTAATTTGTTTGAAGAATTTAACAATTAATTTATATTTTCAAGGAAACAAAGTTGTGGGATGTGCTACTGAAAGCAAGAGATAATGTCTTTTTAAATTGATTAAATGAATTTAGGAAAGAATTAAATCCGATTTTTTGGTGTTTGTTACACTACAATCGTTAAAGGAATATTACAATGTGACTTAGCGCCATTAGAAATTTCTGTTTATCCCACTTCAGAGACAACTGCTTTTGAAGATTTAAGCAGATTGTCATTTCCCCCCCCCCCTTTTTTTTTTTGTAAATCATGGTTCTGAATTTACATGTTGACAAACTGACTGAATTTCCCAACTTAATGAATAACATGTTGTTCAGAAGAAAACTAGAAAATGCTATTTTGTGATTAAATTTTTATAAGTGCAAATATATATTATATTGCTAGCAAGTATCACTTTACTCAAAATTTTGAACTCTAAAGGTAAAGTGGATAATACGGTAATAAATTGTATAATATCATAACAAAATTCTTTTCTTTTGACCATTCTGAGAGAACTAGTATCTAAGGCATCTTCTTTAGTCACCCGTGCGACCTGAATACTGGAGTTGGTTGACCCATGCATACATTTTTACATGTTATGTGTGTTTTAATTCCTTATGGAATTATGACCTCCTATCTCACTTTTTGTGGGGCGCTACTGTTTGGGTAACAGTTGTGTGGTGGGGTGCAGTATATTTTCACGAGCAAGTTAAAGCTCTGGGCAGATTTGTTTTGTTTAGATGCCTTCCAAGCTCTGATTTGCTGAGTAATACTTTTAAGTTTCTAAAACTGGAAAGAAATAATTACATTTGGGTTGAAAATAAAAATAATGAAAATAGAAAAGGTTAATAGATGGAGAAATATTGCAAGTAGTAATTGCACACCCGTGTTTCGACGTTCCTTGTAAACCTGAAGCATGTATATGCAGTTATTTGCAAAGTTTGTGCTTTAATGTTGTACGAATTATCATAAAAATTATACAAAACCAGGGGTCTGGCCAGAGGATATTTGGGTCCGTTAACGGACCCTTCACAAAAATCCGATCAACCAAAACGGACCCTTCACAAAAATCCGATCAACCAAAACGGACCCTTCACAAAAATCCGATCAACCAAAACGGACCTTTCACAAAATCCCGATCAAACAAAACGGACGCTTCACAAAATTCTGATAAACAAGATCGGATCTTTCACAAATTGTTTATTGAAAGAGCAAATCTGAAAGTAAAATAACGCATATTTCTGTGTATAAACCGATAATTTTTTGAACCTTTTTTTAAGTCAAATTAGAGGGATCAGATTATAATATATTGATATTTAATATAATATATTTAATATTTAATATAATATTGATACTTAATATAATATTTAATATAATATGTATTGATATTTTTTTTCAAAATCGGCTAATTTTGAAAAAAAAAAAAAAATCGGCACTCTTGCGATGCTCCTTTAAGCGATAAATAATTCTAACTGCCAAATAAATATAATGGTTCTTTGTTTTATCACAGCTAATTAGCAGTGGTCCTGTTGTAAGCTTTTCTGAAAAGGCATTGGTAAGCACTTTTCTCCCCTCTCATGATTTAATAAACAATAATAATATATATATCTGCGAAATGAACTTAGAACTGCAAAGGGATAGTAAGGGTGGGGGAAAAAATATGATCGCTTCAGATAGGGTTACCAACTTCAAAATTATCACCACTTAGCGTCTGCCGTTGAACCTTTATAATGACTTGATTAGAAAATATTCCCATCATTTTACCAGCTTGTCAATATTTGCGTTTTTACGGTGTGTGTGGTGAGATGTTTAATTGTTATTTTGGGAGAAAATTATATGGGTTTTGATTTTTCAATGCTAACAAGGATGATTAACTTTAAATAAACTCTTTTAATTACCGTTTCTTTTTTCTTTAGATGTCTACATTTTGAAATATGCAATCTTTTAACATCCGATATGAGAATCATATTTTGTTCTTTTTTCAAGCTGGCATCGCTTTATTAGGATGCAAATAAATGAAAAGTCTTTTTATTTCTGTTAGAACTCTCATTTCAAGTTTTTAAAGCAAAATTCCATTTTCTGTTATTAAGTCAAAAATTAAAATGCTGAATAGATGGTTTATTTTATTTTATTTATTTTTTTGCTTCAACTGTGTCCACAGATATTAATGAAATGTTTATCATAGGACTCTAAAATGCAATTTTAAAATAATTTTATCAAAAATATCTTTCACAAGCTGTTTTTATACTTTTGATGCCTTCACTTTGAGAATTGCGATCTCTTTGCATCTGCTACGGGAATCCGATTTTTAGAATTTTTGATGATTGTTACGCTTTGTTAAGAGGTAAACAATTAAAATATCTTTTTATTTTTGTTAAAATCACGGAATTTATAAGTTTTAAACGAAATTCTGTGCTTTTTAAGAGTGTCTTGGGTCAAAAAGTTAAATGCTGAAACCTATTCTGAATTTTATTTTATTAATTTATTTTTTTGTTACAATTATTTTAAATACTGTACCGAAATATTTCTAGTATAATTTAACATTATGTAGAATCGTAGATAAATATTGATACTTGAGAGAGCGATGTACCCCCCCCCCCCCCCCCCCGCCAAATATCAGACCACTCCAGAATGATTTTCTCGACATAGAAGAGGAAAACACTCAACTTTAAGTTTAATTGATGCAGTTTGTGCCATCTCTACATTCTAAAATTTCGTTTTAACAACAAAAAAAAATTTTTTTTTGCAAAATTATTTGATTTTTCACAAAATTTATTCATTTTTCACAAAATTATTTGATTTTTCACAAAAAACGGACCCTGTGAAAAATCCTGGACAGACCCCTGAAAACATTAATTTATAAATCCTAGAATATAATTTATTTTTAAAAAAGTGGTACAAAAAAGTGAGGATTAGAAGTGGAGGAAATTGAAACGAAATCGTACAACGCATTCATCTTTTCTCATTTTTTGAGGAAGCCAAGCGACATCAAGTCATTAGCAGCTCCCCATTCATGCAGTTGTCGCTATCACTTGCTAAATAGCTATCGGCTAGAAGAAAGGGTCTTCTTCGGGGAGGTCTCGCAGTAGGGTGTCTTCTTCTACCCACCACCCCTGAATTCGCAGAACTCGGCCGGGTACGGGCGGACTCGGATCTAAGTTACAAAGCCGTACACGGCCGGCCTCGGTCTTAAGGAGTTAAAACTCTTTAGCGAGTGAAGCAGTTTGTTCTGTAATTTAAAATGTTTCGCCAAATAAACAAAAAAAGACACCACATAGTATCTTTCAAATGTAAAATAATTCCTCAACTTTATTATTGCTTATCGATGAAAACTGAATCTGGGCCTCAAATTAGAGAAAACATTTCTTTTTAGTATTTTCTTGGTTGCATAATTATTTTGGAGATTTTACCAAAAACAAGAGACTTCTTTCAAAAGTTTCTAAGCATCATTTTAAACTCAACCTCGGCTTTAATTTGAAGGAAACATTTTTGTATGAGTAATTATTTTGAGAGGTTGTACCAAAAACGGTTAGGATAATTGCATTGATTGCTGACAAATCGCATACAGTTACATTAAGACGTCTTCTTTTTGGAACATTTCTAAGTGTGATAATACATTACTCGAACTGAAGATAATAAACAATTTTTTACCTCCTTAAAAATTCTCTGTGGTTTGTGAGTAGATTTGATTTTTTAAGCCATTCGTTTCTGATTTCAAGCTAGAATTTGTTTGTGAATCCTTCTGCGCATGTTTACTGCGCAAGATGGCCTCTCAAAAATTGATGGACATTTTCAACGATGAGTTTTAAAATTTTCTAGTCCAAAATTCAGAATTTGGGATTTGACATGCAGACCCCCATGGTTATGGCTGATTTTTGTACATCACTGCAAAACTTTATTTCATCCGTATCGTAAAGATGACATCATAGCAGAAACATAAATCAAGGTTAGCCTTGAAAAGTGGCTCAATTTGAATCAATTAAATCTCCCGTTCTGATTAACTAAAAAAAAGGGAACAAACATCATCTATTTCGGAAAGAAAAACCCTTTCCATGAATATGGAATGTTAGGGGCTGGGGGGATCCTAACTAGGCAAAAAATTTTAAATTGGAGCTTAATTAGTTAATTATGAAAAACTAATTAGAAGTTAAGAATTTTGGCTTTGAGGTGCACACCCCCGGGGTACGTTCGAATTTTGTGCCAAGTTTAAAGGCTGTAGGTGCTATGGGGTCTTCTGGCCATCTGATATAAAGAAAGAAACACCATCACTCTTATATATATACTAGCAGTACCCGCACAGCGATGCCCGTGCTAAATATTTAATGGAAGTCCGTTGAATAAAACAAAAATTGACGCTTTCTCCCCCTCTGATGTGAAATGATCGTTTTTCTTTGCATAAAATGCGTACACACCTTTTCAAAAGAAAAAACTATTTTAGTTTCTTTGGAATTTAAAACTTTTCGTCAAATCATTAAATTAGATTTTCAGTTGCTTTAAAACTCTATTTAGCGAGTGAAGCGGTTTTTACTGCAATTTAA
Organism: Uloborus diversus; assembly: GCF_026930045.1. Classification (NCBI taxonomy): domain Eukaryota; kingdom Metazoa; phylum Arthropoda; class Arachnida; order Araneae; family Uloboridae; genus Uloborus; species Uloborus diversus. Next base: position 213,202,961 of record NC_072732.1, read on the forward strand.
AATATTTTGCCAAATAAACAAAAAAAGACATCAAATATTATCTTTCAAATGTAAAAATAATTCCGCAGCTCTATTATTTATCGCCAAACTTGCACAGCAACCACGCTATCATAATCCATCCGTCTAACAAAAAAAAGAAAAAAAATCCCGTGGAACATTCAAAAATCGTCAGAAAAAAAAGAAGAAAATGTCGTACATTTTACTCGGATAACAACAAATCAAAAGTTTCTCTTCTTTCAGAACAAATCGCCAAAACAATGAATTATCTTAACGATTGCCTTAAAACAATAATCCTAGACTGAACTGCTCAGCGCCTAACGTGTCAAGCGACCACGCTATAAAAAATACCTTAATAACTTAAAGAATAACTTAAATAAAAGAAAAAAAAAACACCATGCAAAATTACCCTTCTAAACAATGAAGACAGATATAAAAATAATTTTAAGAAATTAAAATGCGAAAGATGTATTTTAAAAGCGTAACCATGGAAACATGAAATAAAATAAGTTTAAGAAATAAACAATGGATTCAAAAAGTGTAACCATGGAAACGCGAAAATAAAATGATTGACAAAATGAATCAAAATAACATATTTCGAAATTGATTTTAAAACGCTTGTAACTCTTTTTCCTTTGAAAATAGAAGCTAATTATTTAGACCATAGGTCAAGAGAGATCTGGAATAAAAAATCTCGCTTTTTCCAATGCTGTCAAAAAGAAAAATGTGGGACAGTTTCTTCACTTTTTATTGATAGATTTAATGAAGGAAGTAGTGCTTAAATTTCAGCTAAGCCTAAAAAAGTTCGAGATAAAAACGCAATTTACTCCCGCCGTAATTAAGTTAGAGCATTGAAATAAATTGTTTAGAACGCAGAAAATTCTGCCCTTTTTAACGATATATAATATTAATATGTGCAAGTAATTTTTCACCCAATTTCATTTAAATTGCCAATAATAGGCAATTTACGTGATATTTGGGCCTAAATTTGATTTAAAAAAAGAACTATTTATTGGATTTTTTAGAATTATAGCCTCAGTAAGAAAGCACCTTTCATATAGTGAAAGAATTTTTCAAATAGGTGCAGTAGTTCCGGAGATTACCTCGAACATATAAACAGACAAAAATCCGCCTTCTCTCTTTATAATATTTGTAAAGATAAACTTAAAACTCGTTCTGAAGAAACCGAAGTTTTAAAAACCGACTTTAAAAGCGAGCGAAAGTATATTTGATGGATTTTGTTAATGTGAAACAGAAATAAAAATGCAATATTGATCTTAATCTCCCAAAACCAAGACCTTTTCTTTAGCATTCGTTAACACGAGCTAACTAATTTACTAATGGAACACTTGTAAATTATATCTTTAAAAATTATGTTTCTATGGTTCGATAAAATTAAAATTTAAAGAAAAGAACAATCTTCCGTGAAATATGGACCTTAACACTTATTTAAAGTTGAAAAATCTACAAGTCAGGTGTCTGATGATCTTCTAAATATTATGGATCCGGTGATTCAAAGAAATGCTACTTTGCTATTTTTTAGAAATTGTTACTGGTCATGCCAGTGGAAAAGAGGCGAAACATAAAGGAATTAGATTGCAGTAGGGTATAAACAGAAAAGATTTTCCATCAAGAAACACTTCTATAGCACGAGAATCTCTTACCCCAATATTAAGATTTGAAGTTTTGAACTATAAGATTTCAGTCAGTGGCGGCGCTAGGCGTCGGCGACGTCGGCAACTGCCGACGGCCTCGCGCAGATAGGGCCTCGCAGAATTCTCAGAAGTTTTAAGATATTTCCATGTTTTCGATTGAAGCTTTCATTAAATATAACAGACGCAAAAGTAATCAAAATAGTGCGTGCAGGAGAGACTGCACAGAGTCAGCCTTAGCAAATGTTTGACCCAATTCTGTCGGGGCCTGAATTAAAAATATTCATTGGCAACAGCTAATTGATCAGCTAACTCTATCCCCCCCCCCCTTCTTTTTTCTCTTCTTTTCAGTTCTTTTCTTTTTTCTTTTGTTTCCTAAGTTTATCTAAAGGTAAAGAAAATATCCAAAATGCTGCTCCTCCGAACTCTTCCCCCTCCACACACACACACACACACACACCAAAAGCATTATGGAGCAACTGAAATTTTGTTTCCAGATCTTAAACTTCGCGATATTTCCAGCTTAAAGCTCCCAAATGCTCAACAACGTCGAAAATCGCTTAAAATTGCGCTTTTTTAGCTTGAATTTCAAAAATTACCGAGCGTAATATTACAAAATATGGCAATACAATCGCATTTTTAAGGATTGAATTTCAGAAAATATTCGGGCAAGGGTCCCCATATCGCCTTTCTTTTATATCATAAGCAATTAGGCTTTTTAAACTTCATTAACAGAAAGTTCAAGTGGAATGGCTCCTGAATATAAAATATTCCTAAGTTTTTAGGACCATAATTTTCAAAAATTTTCGAGGGATCTCCCTTCCTTCCGGTAAAATCTTCAAAGTTTGTCTAAAATTCCGTTTTTGAAACTTCAATTTCGAGAATTTGCAGGAAATTGATTTTGACTTTTTTTTTTTTTTTTAAAGAATCGATCTGGGACAGTCTCTGACCCTAAAGTCAATAAATATGGCCTATAATTGCATTTTTAAGGCTTCAATTTCTAGAAATTTCCACCGAGACCCCCTGTACCTTTTTTACCTTAACATCAGCAAAGAAAGCCCAAAATGGCGTTTTTAAACTACAAATTTCGAAATCTTTCCGGGGGAGAACCCCCAGACCCCCCTTTCTATCAGGTAATTTTTTCCACAGTCAAAGTACCGGCTTCTCCCCCCACCACAAAAAAAACTTCTTTTTGACTGTGCTACTAATCACGAAATGTTTTTTTCCCAGCAATTAAGTGAATTGGGAATCCTAAGTGCCAATAGTTAGTACAAAAACTAATTCTATGAATTCAATTATTTGTCTCACAATATTTTATGATTAAAAGGGCCTCGCAAAACTGCATCGCCGACGTTTACTTTTGCTCTCGCGCCGCCACTGATTTCAGTAATTGATCAACGTGTTTCCTCTCCTCCACTTCAGTGATGATGTGAAAAACCAAAATCTTTTCTAAAAACTATGCATTTGCTTAAGTATTCATTTTCAAAATTCCCATATCACACTGGAGCCGTTGAAAGGATTGGAATCTGTAGAAATTCATTTGAAGTATTAGCCACATGAGATGGATTTATCTGATAAACTTTATATTCCCAAACCAGGGTTGGGTTTTGGACTGGTGGTTTTTACTAGTGATGTTCCGGGTATCCGTATCTGCGGATATCCGAGGTAAAATAAAGATCTGTAAAAACCAGGGTTTTTACCGTAGTGTCCGAAACCTTGACAACCCTGTCCCAAACATCAATACCGTATTTTCCTGCATATTATCGGCGGCCTATAATCCGCAGGTCCTAAAATAGGCCTGAAGAAGAAAAAGCTTTGTATAATCCGCGGATAATATGATGTAAAAAAAAAAGTTTGAATTTAACATTACCATATGAGCAACTAAAACTAAAAACGTGAAAAGGTAATTACTTTGAAAGCATAATCAGAATTAATCTGAAATAATATCTAAAATATAATGATTTCTTCTTGAAATCATTATTTTAGTACGCTAATTACTTGAAAAACAGAGTCAAAACAAAGAAGCAACGGTCTAATCACAGATAACCCGCACCACATAAACTTTGTCTTTTTTAACAGATAATCCGCAGATTAAACACAGGAAAATATGGTACCAAAGCTGAGGAGTATGTTTAAGTTCAAACCTTGAACAAAATGTGAAAACTTGTTTAAAATAATATAGTGATTGGGAATGTATTAAGTTACTTTACAAATATGTCCTGTATTCAAAGATATATGAATGGAGTATTAAAAGGAGGCATATAAATGGTATTAGGACAAAAATTTTGAACATTTGGATTTTTATAAAAATATTTAAAAACTGGCCTCAACCTTTTTCAAACTTTGCTGCCAATCCAGGATCTAAAGGTAAAAATATTAATTGTTTTTATTATTTTTCCCACATTTAGGATGGCAACACACATTTTTTTTTTTTTTTGCTGTTAGAAGTTGCTTATCGAAAATTTCCTTTTTTTCGGCCCACCCAATTGGATATGCCTCTACTTCATAAAAACTGAGTGGTTCAAATTTGAGCCATTTTTGAAATTAAAATGATTTCACAGACAAAATTAAACATTTATGGTAGTTAACATTAATTTTATCAAATGTCTTGTATATGTTTTCATTGCCAGATAAAAATTTAGACCATTGAGTGCCTTACAAGTAGGCTTGCCAGATTTCTGAAACGTTAAATTCGGTCATTGGAATGCCCTCCCCCTTGCCATCTTCGCGGAAATTAAAGGGCACTACACTCTTGAATGGTTTTTAGAGTGGTTTAGTGAGTAGTTTATTCTCAATGCCAATGAAAAATTGTTTAAAAATTAAGAACCTAAATCACACAGGGGTAATAATAAATTACACAAGTATGTATATTTTAGCATTTTATTTGGAACATGTTGATATTTGTAAGTTACCTAAGTAAGAAGAAACAGTTAAAATGAGGGAGTAAAATTTGAACAATATTCGCCTGCACTTTTTATTCGCTAAGACTTTTTTCAAGAGTATTTTTTGGTTTTAACCTTGTTGTAAAAATCTTCACAAATTAATCCGATGTCAGTTTTTCGCGTCAAGGTTACAAATGCCAAAGTAATCATCCTAAATAATTCGTAGTTAACTATTTTTTGACTTTTTGGTCACCTAGGTAGTACAATCGAAAAGTTCGAGGACAGTATAAAACCTTACCCTGCGTAGTGCAATGAAGCACATTCACCTTCAAAACAGTCACCTTAGTGACTATGCACTTCTACCAATGTTCGTATTACTTTTGGAAGCACTCCAGGAAGCCATTTTTAGCAATCTCCTGTAAGGCCTCGTGCAATGCAGCTTTAGTTTAATCTGACCAAAAAAAAACGGCGTCCCTACAAAAGTTTTTTGACTGCTGAGAATAGGTAAAAGTCAATCGGGGCTAAGCCTGACAAAACGTGGTGTTATTGGTTTGGCATCCAATGTGCTTCAACATGGAAGTCGCCTTCTTCATCACAATAAAGTTGCAGAGTGTGACCGCCCCTCTCAACTCCCTATTTGCCATCCCTGTGCTTAATATGACAAGAATCTGAAATCTAGCCAAAATTCCAGTACAGTAAAACCTGTGAAGTTGACCACCTGTCTAAGTTGACCGCTTTTTTAAGGCACGGAATCAACCCTTATCATATAAATCAACCTCTGTAAGTTAACCATCTGTTTAAGTTGACCACTAAAGTAGTGCACCGTGAGCGGTCAACTTACACAGGTTTCTCTGTATTAGAGTCTAAATCTATATCCTCTGAAAATATTTCATTATTTTCGTCTGAACTAAATGCATTGGATGTTAAAGTAGAGGGCCTTTCAAGTAGTATAATGGGGCTCTGGTCAGTTGAGCTGTGACCTTGACAGTTTTTATCTCTTTTTCGAGGTAAAGGAGAAGGTAATTGCAGCTGAGTTGGGTTAGTTTAGCAGTAGTTTTGCTAAATCATCCCAACTCAAATCCGCTCCAGTGACACATTCCTTCCTTATTGAATCTGATATTATCTGGTATTATATGTTTTAGAGACGTACCGAGTAGCACTTTGGCCGAGTAGCCGAGTACCGAGTACTCGGCCTTTCACTACTCGGCCGAGTACCGAGTTACCGAGTACTCGGCCTTTCACGACTCGGCCGAGTTACCAAGTACCAATTATGTTTTATGAAGAACCACCGACACACATGTGATGAATTTTGAACTTATTGGAATAGTAGTATAGACCTCCTTGTCCATATAATAGTTTTTAAAACTTAATTCCTGCTGAAATTTAATTACGCATTATATAAACAATTTTGTTTGTCAAAAATTTTACCAAAAAATGATTTTTAAAATTAAAAATAAATAAATAAAAGGTATGATTAATCAAGTTGGAATTAAAACAAATGACAGTAAAATCCCTCTAATGCGGACACTAACAGGACAATTTTTTTTGTCCGCAATAGAGAGGTGTCCGCAGGACAGGGGTTTAAGGATGTTATTTGCATTGGAACTGGGAAATTAAAAATTGTCCGCATAAGAGGGGTGTCGGTTAGGAGGGGTTTCACTGTATACCAATCAGTTATTGTTCTAGTCCGCCAAACATAAATTTTTTTCAAAAGCAGATAAAACAAATGTGCAGGAACACTGCAGACACGTGTTTCTGCCCCCCCCCCCCCCCCCCCCGTTACAAGGAATGTCTTTTTCAGTGCATAACATGTGAGCTAAAGAATGTAAAGACATTCGACAAAAAAATCCAACTTTTGTCGGATGCCTTTAAATCCACGAGCTCCCATTTTGTGCATAGAAAAAGGAATTCCTTGTAACGCCAAAACACCTGTCTGCAGTGTTCCTGCACTGTGCTTTTAACGTTGTTTTATTTCCTTTAATTTTTTAAGCAAAGGTATTTTTATATTTTTTATAACTAATTTTTGTTTGTAGCAAATATCCATTTTTAATACATAAATTCCATATTTTCTATACTTGCCTTTTTTTGCATAATTTTTTAAAAACAAGTTTTATTAACTTTGGGGACATTAAAATAAAGATTTATTCCATTGAAGCATTACTAACTTCATTATTCTCAAAATTTAAGTTTGACTTATAAATTTTAATAGTAAATTATTGCAGAATATAACGTTTGCTCTTTTTTTTAATATAAATTTTAGTATCTATCTTGGACAATATTCAATTTTTTGCAACTACTCGGTATTGGCCGAGTATCTGATCAGAATTTGGCCGAGTACCGAGTACTCGGCAAATTGGCCGAGTATGCCGAGTACCGAGTAGTTACCGAGTACTCGGTACGTCTCTAGTCTAAATCGATATCCTCTGAAAATATTTCATTATTTTCGTCTGAACTAAATGCATTGGATGTTAAAGTAGAGGGCCTTTCAAGTAGTATAATGGGGCTCTGGTCAGTTGAGCTGTGACCTTGACAGTTTTTATCTCTTTTTCGGGGTAAAGGAGAAGGTAATTGCAGCTGAGTTGGGTTAGTTTAGCAGTAGTTTTGCTAAATCATCCCAACTCAAATCTGCTCCAGTGACACATTCCTTCCTTATTGAATCTGATATTATCTGGTATTATATGTTTCCAAATATGTATGACTTTTTTAAATATTGAAACCTTTATTTTATAAGTAAAACAACTTTAAAACCAAACACTTCATTAAATGCATCAATAAAAATTTTTATTATTTTACAAAATGTATTAGATTGTAATTGGCTTCATAAAAGAAACTTGAGATAGGAAGCAGAAAGGTCTACCCAGAAAAAATTTGATACGAAAATCTGAAGTTTGAAAGTTGCCAGCTTGACTCAGCAGAAAGACTTTTTTAATTGTTAGCATTGCAACTTTGGAAATTCAAAATCGCAATATGTATAGCTTTATTTTACCTATGCATTTTTTTTTCTTAATGCAAAAAATTATTTACAATATTCATTGAATTAACCTTTCTGGTATAAAGTCATAGACAATCATAGATTTTGACCCTGAGCAAATTTATTTGGTCTTGGAAAGTCATCATTTTTAACAAAAAATACTCAAAAATCATGGAAACTGACTTTTGATTACAGATGTTGAGTTCTTCTCTTCCAGTCTAGCTGGGCCCAGAGCCTGTTGTTGATCGTCATATTTGTATTTAGAACATGCTTACCAAATTTCATGTATTAGGCTAAAAATGTATACTTTGCACATGTATATACCCAGATTATTTACTCATTTTGAAATCTGATTGCTTTCCTTTCTATAAAACTTGCTCATTTTTATTTACTATGTGATTGTACCTCTTGGACACGACAGTAACAATTTTGTATTTATCATTATTTTTAACCCTCGTATTTAAAATTGTACAATTGAAAATTTTACACTTGCCAATTTGCCATGCCCACTCAAAAATTTTAAGCCATTTGCATCCAATTCAATACCACAAAGTAAAAAGAACCATTAAGTTTCATGAATGTTTATCTTTAATTTATGAAGATATTAGGAAATGAAAGTGGTCAGAAAATCATTTTGGGCTAGCAATAGATTATGAAAATCATGAAATTTTTATTATAAAATTAAAAAGCCGAAAAATAATACCAGTTATACAACATTTGAAAATTTTTTACTTTGTAAAATTTTGCCTATATTGTTATGTAAAATAATAATTAAACATCTTTTGTCTGATCAAAAACATAATATAAAACTCCAACAGGCAAAATTTTTCAAATGATTGTGTTAGGAGATTTTAAACTTTTTACAACTTGCTAATATTTTAATCATTTTCAATAATGGAAGTTATTTTCATAAATGCAAGCTTAGGATGGCAAATTTTATTGCTTATTTTTTGGGAACATGCTAGCTTTTGAAATAAATATTTATTGAAAAAATCTCTCTTCTTAAAGTAAAGATGAAAAAAAACTTAAAAACTGGCTTAATGTTGTCATATTTGCTCCAAAATTTATATTATTAATTGTTGCAAATTAAAGATTCTTTTATTTTGGAAATTCTTTTTTGAATATATGCTTTTGTTCAGTATTTTAGTGAGTGAAAGCATATGTTTCACATCTAAGAAAATATATTAATTTACATTCAAATTTTTAATTGAAATTTTTTTGTATAATTTATCTTAGACCAAAAAAGTTTTTTAAAAACATTTATAAATATACATTAGCGCCTTGTTATATCGCGCCTCGATATATCACTCATTCGGATATATTGCTCCTTTCTTCTGTCTCTCAAAATATTAAAACCTTAAAAATAACATCTTGCTTTAAGCTTGAAACCATTCATGAAAACATAGTACTACTCAGAAAAGGTCTTTATCTTCTTTATTTTGTCAGTGAACAAAACTAAGCATGAGCGCCCATATGCAAAATTGTAAGGGAGGGGGGGGGGGGCTCAGATATTTTAACCATGGTTTAGCAGGATATTTTTCTCATGAAAACAGATTTCAGGACAGATTAGAGTCATTCAAATTTGACATTTTTAATTACTTATTCAATAATGGGTGGAGAACAAATGTTTTTACATTTTTGAAAAGAAAAAGTACTAAAAGCAAGGAAGTTCTAATTTCTAGGGGGGCTCGAGCCCCCCTTCCCCTGCCCCTCTATATGGGCGCCCTTGAAACGAAGATGCTCCTATTCTTAATTTGCTGGAAAAGCTGCGGCAGCTTCTGCCGTCCAGATGTACATACATGCAGTATATTTTAGTTTCAGATATAGTTTGGAAACTACTTGACATGTTCTTTTGCTTTGATACTAAGACCTTTGCAATGAGTGAGAGACATACTGGCAGGCATCATACTGGTCCAAATAGAAGAGAACATATGCCTTCTCTGACTACCAGTTAGCACTGAAAAGATTTGTGCTTGGTCGCAAAAATTAGGATATGCATCAAAGAAAGGAAGAATGCTCTGAACAGGCGAAAGAGTTTTCTCTAAACAATCTGGTTACTTTTATACTCTTGGCTTTTACTAAGCTTTTATTTTTCATATCCTGTCTACTGCAAATCGAAGGGAATAAAAAGTCTACTGGGAATAAGAGGGTAATAGAATGCTTACTATAAATCACGCTGTTGCTAATGAAGATCATCTTTATTCGCCATTTCATATTTACTTAAATTTAAATCTTGTATAAGTTTCAATATGTGTGATAGTTAATTCGTGAACTGTATTGACACCATTTGAATATCATGTTAAAATGAGTGAATGCTAATTTACTTGTACATGTTGGATGGATAACTAGTTTTAATGACCTTGGTTATATCACGCTTTCGGATAAATCACGCTTTTCCTTTGTTCCCCGAAAAGCAAGATATAACGAGGGGTTACTTTATTTCATTTTCAGCAAATTTTAAATTAAAAGCTGTATTTATTTCATGTGTATCACAATAGTTGGGGCAAACCTAACTTGGCAGAGAACGTAAAGGTGTAATAGGATCTTTCTGCCTGGCAAAAATAGAATTTTCAACAATTTTTTCCTCAGCAAATTAATACAAAACATTATCATGCTTTGATAAAATTCTAGTTTTTTTTTTTTTTTTTTTTGCTTTCTAACTTCAAGTAAATGCAAAATGTTTAATTTGCTTTAAGAGAAATATTTTTTTTTTTAAATTTTAGATTTAAATTTTTTAAAATTAAAAATTTTTCCCGCTTAAGGAAATAAAAACCATTATTTCTGTAGAGGAAAGAAAGATCTTGATAGCTTTCTATGCTATTTAACTGCTTTCTGTTCAAGTTAAATAGCTTTAAATGAAATTGGAAAAAATAAATCTTAATAATTTAAATTTTTGATAGGGTTGGTCTTCTGCAGGCAAAATTTCATTTTTTTCCAGCACAGTGCAAAAACTAGAAAATCTACAAAAACTGAGAAATTCACTGTGGTATTAGAGAAATGTACAAAAGAACTATAAATTTGTACACAATCTAAATCAAAACAGACAATCAAGGCTTAATTAGCTCTTTCATTAATATTAATTTATAATTGAAATAATTTAAACTAATGCTTGGATATATGAAATGTTTTAAAACATACCTGTTGTAAAATTACAATATTTTTTTATTTAATTATACATTCGACTTTAATTGAATTCGAATGAACTTGAACTATTGTATAAGTAATTTTCAATTATAAAAATATAATTTAATATGAATTATCCTTTTTTTTTTAAATATTTTTATTTCATACTAATTGTAGTTTACCTCTTTAAATTTTTATCACTTTAATAGCATAACAAAATTTGCATTACTTCTCTGCTAAACATTAACTGAAAGATAATTTGTCATTTAATAGTTATGACAGTTACATAGTTTAAACCAAAGTTGGTGAGTAGTGAATTTATTTTATAGTTATTTACTCCTCACTTTCTTTTGTTCTGCATTCATAGTAATAATTAGAAAATCTTTTTACTAAAACAGTACAAACTTAACATGAGGATTACTGTTTCCCTGATGCAATTGAGTATTCTAAGTTTAAAAATTATTAAAATGCAGTTGCATCTATTTTTGCCACTTTGCCAAAAATTGAAAAAAATAGTTTTGCCAGGACAATTACGTACCGTTTTTCCTTACCTTTGACAGTTACATCTATTTTTGGCACTTTAGCAAATATTGGCAAAAATCACCTTTTTCATCACCTTTGGCAAAAATGTGCCAACTTTGTAGCATGAAAGTATGCACCTCGAAGCGAATTTTCAAAAATTCGTTGTGGTTCTTTTTCTATTCCAATTTTAAGAACAAAATTATCATAAGATGTACGAGTAAATTACGAAATTATCATAACATGGAACCGTAACATGGGCACAAGCCAACTGGCGAGAAAATTCACCACACATTATTTGTAAATATAACAGGCGAACAAAAAGACCTTTTAATTTTCTATTACAGGTAAAGCCGTGCTGGTACCACTAGTTTTTAATAAATATACTTATTCCAAATTTTTTAAATAAAATAATTAGACTTTTGCATATTTACTGTGTTGTGTTGCAACATATTATAGAGGATATTTCAAATAGTTGCTTTTACTAATGAAGTTTTAAATCATTAATTAATAATATTAATAACTAAACTGATAACTAAAATAATTTATTTACAGTACATAAATGATCATTTCTACACCTTAATTAACATAATTCAGTTCAACTTTCTTAGTTTGCCATTTTTTTCATGTTTTTTTTCCTCTGTCTTGTCAAAAATACCTTTTTGCCGGCAAAAAAAAAAAAAAAAAACCCTGTTAAAATTCTGCCAAGTTAGTTTTGTCCCAACTTTAGTCATTTTGGCATTAATTTTTTTAAATTGTTATAATAGTAGTTCAGCTTGATTCAATTTTGAAATGTATTAATTAAATTTATGTAGTAAATTTTTTTCTTTTCTTTATTTATGTATTTATCTTTTAGATTATTTGAAGAGCATGGGGGATGAAGAAGACTTTTCAAATCTTTCAATAGAAGACAGTTGTCAACATAAATCGTGGAAGGCTCGATTGAGTGGTTATGAAAAAGCTGCAGATCAATTCAGGTTGATTGATGATGAAAAAAGTTCCGAATACCTGAAGTATTTGGGCTTACTAAAAAAATTTGTCGTTGACAGCAATGCTGTTGCTCAAGAAAAAGGACTTGTTGCTGTCTTAGCATTTCTTCAGAATGCTGCCTGTGCACCAAAAACCGTCAATGATGTAATGAGTGGAATTGTTAGTAAATGCTTTTCCTCTCCTCGTGCAAAAACAAAAGAATTGGCTATGGAAATAGTATTGATGTACGTTGAAATTGAGAAGCAAGACGTTGTTGTTGAAGAGCTTATCAAAGGTTTGGAAAACAAGTCCCCGAAAGTTGTAGCGGCTTGCATTGTTGCCTTGAGACAAGCGTTGCATTCCTTTGGTTCTCAAGTAATAACGATCAAGCCACTTGTGAAAGTGTCCATTAAGTTGCTGGAGGACAGAGATAAGAGTGTCAGGGAAGAATCAAAGCAATTGTGCGTGGAATTTTATCGCTGGATTGGAGAAGCCATCAAGCAGCAATGGCAATCCTTGAAACCGGTCACAGTATCCGAACTCGAAGGAGAGATTCAAAAAATTGCCGGCGAAAGAGTCGCCCCTACGCGTTATTTGAAGTCTCAACAAGAAAAAATTGCAAAAGCCAAGGAAAATAATGAGGCGGAAGAAAGTGCAGAAGAGGAAAGTTACCAACCTCCTCAGGTTGACCCTTTCGACCTGATGACCGAATTGGACGTACTATCTAAGTTGCCAAAAAATTTCTACGAGCAGTGCGAAGCCAAAAAATGGCAAGAACGGAAGGAAGCCTTAGAAGCATTACTTCAGCTTACCACTAATGTGAAGCTAGAATCTGGAGATTATGGAGATCTTGTCAGAGCATTGAAGAAATTGATAACAAAAGATTCTAACATTTTGGTTGTGGCGTTGGCGACAAAATGTTTGACAAACCTAGTCACCGGTCTGCGTAAGAAGTTCCAACCTTATACTTCGGCCTGTGTTCCAGCAATACTAGAGAAATTCAAAGAAAAAAAGCAAAATGTTGTTACTGCTCTAAGGGAGTGTATTGATGCTCTGTATAGCATAAGTACGTTAGAAGCCATGCTTGAAGACATACAAACATCCTTGGATAGCAAAAATCCTCAAGTGAAAGCCGAAACTTGTGCTTTTCTGGCTCGTGCGTTTTGTACTTGCACTCCAGCTCAACTTAACAAAAAAGTGCTGAAAGCTCTTATAACATGTTTGTTGAACACACTCAATGAATCAGATGTAACTGTAAGAGAAAATTCAGCTGAAGCTTTGGGTACAGCACTCAAAGTAGTTGGGGAGCAAGGTATGGCAGTTTATCTGCAAAAAGTGGATGCAATCAAAATGGCAAAGATAAATGATTTCCGTGATAAGGCAGTGGTGACTGCCAAACCACAAGCTACAGTAAAAAAGCCTGCCTCTGCCCCTGCAAAAATAGCCTCTAGTAAAATTGAAGCGCCAGTCACTCAAGCTCCAGCTGTCAAGAAAGCTGCACCACCATCAAGTGTACCAAAACCGAAAACAGCCCCAGCTCAAGCACGTGCTAAAAAACCTGTGGGTAAAAAGGCTGCTGTTGAAAGCACTGAACCAGAGTTCAAAGAGCAAGAACTAACAGATGAAGATGTGTTGTCGCAAGCATCAGAAATATTTTCTGATGAAGTGGTCGGCGGCCTCGGCAGTTCTGATTGGAAGTCTCGATTAAGTTCAGTTGAGAAATTCTATGAGATAGTTCAGGGAGGTGACAAAAATAAAATGTCATCTCAAGTTTTAATTAAATTGCTGGCCAAAAAACCTGGTTTCAAGGAGAATAATGCTCAGTGCTTGAAACTTCGGTTTGAAGTTTTGACCTATGTAGGAGATAATTTTCCGGTCTCAACAGTTGGGGTTGAAAGTTGCTTATCAGATGTTGTAGACAAAATAGGTGATGCAAAAAATGGCACTTATGCTGGGCAAGCTTTGACTGCTTTGTCTGGTGCTACAACTCTGGAATATATCAGTTTAGAAGTTTTAAATTTGGCATTTAACCAAAGAAATCCAAAAAATCAATCTGAAGCACTAATATGGGTATCAACAGCAATAAAATTATTTGGTTTGAAAATTCAGTTGAAAGAAACTATCGAGTGTCTCAAGAAAGCCTTTTCTTCCACGAATCCCACTGTTAGAACTGCTGCTTTGTCCCTGCTTGGAACTATTTACATGTATGTGGGAAAAAGCCTGCGAACATTTTTCGAAGCCGAGAAACCTGCCCTGTTGCAGCAAATTGATGCTGAGTTTGAAAAAATGAAGGATGTCAAACCACCCGCACCTGAGAAAGGGAAACAGGCCAAGTCCGACAGTTCCGGGGAGGGTGCCGAAGATTCTAACCCTAGCCCTCAAGTGAATTTGTCAGACATGATGCCTCGTGTCGATATAAGTGGCCAGCTGACTTCACAGCTGCTTTCCGAACTTTCAGATAAAAACTGGCAGTTGAGAAATGAAGCATTACAAAAACTTTTCAACATCATCAATGATGCTAAATTTATCACGCCAAATTTGGGGGACTTGCCAAATGCTTTGAAACCTAGATTAGCGGATACGAATAAAAACCTTGCCGCTCGAGCACTGGGTATATGCCAAATGTTAGGAACATCTCTGGGTGCCAACTGCACGAAACAACTTCGAAACTTTGCTCCTGGGATTCTCATTTGTTTGGGAGACAGTAAAGCAAATGTAAGACTTGCTGCTCTTCAGTGTTTGAATGCTTGGATGGATCAGTGTCCATTGGTCAATTTATTCGAAGGAGAAATGATCTACGAGGTGCTCCGTGCTGATAATCCGTTTTCGAGAATAGAAGTTTTTTCTTGGCTTTCTGAAAAAATGCCCACAGTGACATCACTGCCTGCAGCCGAGCTGAATCTTTGTGTTCCGATTCTGTTGTCTTGCTTGGAAGATCGCAATGCAGATGTCAGAAAGAAGGCTTCAGAATGTCTTTTACCTTTCATGCTGCATGTGGGCTACGAATCCATGGCCCGATCAGCTTCAAAACTGAAGCCTGCTTCTAAAAACACAGTGGTCGCTCAGCTGGAAAAGGTTCGGCAGAGCCTACCAGAAAAGCCATCCAACAAGCCGAAGCAAACTAAAAGTTCTATACCTGCTCCAAGCGAGAGACTGTCTCCTCCTCAAACTGTAAATGAAGACTCCAAGAGTAAGTTGAATCGCAGTACATCTAAATCTAAGCTGGCTTCTAAAACTCCATCTGCAGCAGCTAAAGGGAAAAAGGAGGAAGAAGTGGACCTGTCACCTGCTCTTGTTGCAAATAATATTAAAGAACAAAGAATGCAAGATGAGAAATCTTTGAAAGTGTTAAAATGGAACTTTACTAATCCAAGAGAAGAGTTTTATACCCAGTTAAAAGATCAGATGACAGCTGCTAACTGGAGCAAAACCCTCATCACTCACTGTTTTCACAATGACTTCAAGTTTCATATCAAGGCTATTGATTTGCTAATCGAATCGTTGGATTCGAACGTCGAGGCTTCGGCCGCAAACTTGGATTTGATATTAAAATGGCTTGCACTGAGATTTTTCGATACAAATCCCAGCGTATTGGTGAAAAGTTTGGAGTATTTGCAAATTTTATTTAAAGCACTGATCAGTATTAATTATCGTCTGTTAGAGCTTGAGGCAGCTTCATTTGTTCCATATTTAATTTTGAAAATTGGAGATCCAAAGGATCCGGTGAGAAAGGCCGTGAGAGAAATCATAAAGTATATTAATAGAATTTATCCTTGTAGTAAGATGTTTGCTTACATAATGCAGGGACTGAGTTCAAAGAATGCTAGGCAACGTGCCGAATGTCTCGAGGAGCTCGGGTTGATGATAGAAATATATGGACTGGGAGTCTGTCAACCTTCTCCTGCTGCAGCGCTGAAGGACATCGCAAAGCAGATATCGGACCGAGACAACAGTGTCAGGAATGCGGCCCTGAACTGCGTCGTGCAGGCTTATTTCATTGAAAATGAAAAAGTTTATAAGTATGTAGGTAACCTTTCCGACAAAGATATGAGTTTACTGGAAGAAAGAATCAAGCGAAGCAGCAAGACAAGAAACACAAAAAGAGTGGAAAATCAGTCCACGCCACCGACGAAGTTAAGTCCACCAACACATTCTCATGTTGTTGAGGATGAGCCAAAATTATCCCATGCAGCACTTCCACAACATCAACCCTCCGGTCCGCTGAAACTCGATACGGAGGACATCGAGCAGATGTTCCGGCAGAAGCAGACTGAATTCCAGGTACCTGGTCTCGTGCAGGTGAATGCTGATGATATATTGAATTTGCCTGATATTCAGCTGCCCAGAACTAGGCTGAGACCACCCGCTTCTTCATTGAAATTGCTGAACAATTCTGCCGAAGCCAACACTGCCGTAAATCTTGTGATGGCGCAGCTTGCTGCTCAAGAAATTCCAATTGTTATTGAAGCATTTGCTCAAGTAGAAGAAGTGCTTCAGCAGAGTGAGCAGGCTGTCAGTGTCTTGGGGCCGAGAGTGGATCAACTGCTAGTTTTGGGTGCCATGCAATATAGATATGCTCATAACAGGCATATGGCGGACGAAAATATCTGCAAAGCTGATGTCATTCGTCTGTACCGATGCGTCACGGGAGCTCTGGTGACTTTGTTCGAGAATCCCTTGCTTGCAAAGAAAGCTAGCAGGGATGTCCTGAGGGATCTCATTCCACATTTAATCACCGTGATGCTTGATAGCAGATTGGATGACTTACAAGAAGGAGCTCAAGTAGTTAAAGTGATAAATGTTCTTATCATGAGAGTACTGCAAAAATCAAATCCGACTCATGTTTTGAGTGCCCTCATCAAGTTGCTGCAAGACTGCGTGGGAAGTGTGAATGTTACGGATCGATTCACCGACCTCGTCATGAAATGCTTGTGGAAAATGATTCGCATGATTTGGCAACTCGTGAATGGTTTGAACATTGACAGGATTTTACTCGATATTCACGTGTTTTTGAAAGCATTTCCATCATCCTCATGGAAGGAGAGAAAAGACGATACTCCGATACGAACTGTAAAGACCATCTTGTATAAACTAGTCGAGATAAAAGATGAAGATATTATGAAGCACCTGTCATTGATATCCGACAGACAAGAGTCTGATATGGTTAATTACTTGCACAAATTGCTGGCAAAGAAAAAGGATGATAATCGAAAATCCTCAAATAAAAACGCTGTGCTCGATGACAATGCTGCTAATAATAGGCATAAGCATAATAGGTCCTCACCTTTAAAACTTTCCAAGTCTACACATGAAGCTCTAACAGAAATATTCAAAAAGATAGGTTGCAAAGAGCTTACTAATGAAGGACTTGCAGAACTCTATGATTTCACCCAGAAGCACCCCGAAGCCGACATTGAACCTTATTTGCAAACATCGTCGGAATTTTTCCAAAACTACATTCGCCAGGGCATCAAGAAGCTAGAAAAAGAACGAAGCAGGATGAACCTCAGCCAGGATGCAGCGCTCGGAAATACGCGTAAATCCGATGATGCCACAAAATGGAACTCTAACCTCACTGGAAACGACGCCTTCATGAAAGACAGGATGGCGACCCAATCGTGGGAGGAAAGGTTCCCACCGTTGCCCCCTCCCACAATCGATACCACTCCAATGGATTTGGTCGAATGGCTAAAGAGCGTCTCTGCTCGCTTGGGAATGGACAGCAGCAAGTACGATGACCCCGCCTTCCTGCAGAAATTCACCGGCTGCGACAGGGAGGATTTACCCACTGATGACGAAATTGCTCAGTTGACTGCAGATAACGAGAGATTTCAGAAGATAATTGCAGAACTCAAAAACGCTGTATAGGTTATGCTTTTGTTTTTACCTAGATTCATATACTCTTGGAAAATATAAACTGGGAAGCAGGTTTCTGTAATTCAGTATTTACGTTATCTGATTCTGCCCTCTGGCCAAAAAGTTCCAGCATAGTAAAACTTTAAAAGCTTTATAGTAGCTACCAAATTATGCTTTATTTTTGGTTACGCTTCAAAATTAGGAATTGTTTCTAGTTTTCAGAATTGTGTATCTTTGCTATCAAAAATTTTAACAGTGCACAGAATACTAACATTTGTTAATAAGTATCCTTCCAAAAAAACTCAACAAAATAAAACTGGCATACGCAAATCTTTAAATAAGAAAAGTGATAGTTTTTGCAAAAATTGTTCCTATTTATTTTTTTTGAGATGCGATACTTTTTGGTCAGATGACATTTGTACTTCCTGCTGTGATGATTGTTTAACAATGAGCTTTAATTTAAATTGCATATAATTCATCTATATTGTCCCTGATTTTCGGTTACGTGTGTGAAATTAATATAATATGTCTTCCTTTAGACATAAACTTTATGTGTACATTAAATATACTGCTTTTTGTCTGGGTATCAAATTTCATCTTTAGAAATCTGCTTTCTTTTATACATTTACTTGTTTGTGCATTTTAAGGCCTTCAATTGCTTTTAACTTCTATATATTTAGTATTTAAACTGATATTACTAGATAACTAATGTTATTGATGTTTTGCATATTTATTGTTGTTATCTGTTATTTCTGCAATCATTTAGAAGATTTTATATAAAGTAATTAAACTTAAGTAAATAAAAGAATGGTTTAAAATAAACCCCTAGTTTTTATATGAAAGACATTAGCACATTAAAGAGATATTTTAAACTGAGCTAGTAAATAATTTCAAATATCATCCTTGATAAAATAGGTAGAAAGCTTTTTATATATGTATATATAAAATGTTAATCTATGTGCATATAGAATTTTCCTTCTCAGTCAATTCATGTAAATGTATCAAATATTTTAGTACTAGCTGCTTTCTTTCCTTATTAAACAAAATTAGATCATAACTAAAAATTGTCGAAATTTTGATGCTTGAATCATGTGGATATTTTAATATTCAAAATTGTTAGTTTTTGGAAAATGGTTTTGAGATTTAATGTATCAACTGTAAAGTTATTCGAAAATCCTTTTATCTACAAAAATAAATTGAATTAACAAAATTCTAAGGGGTTCTGATATGATTGTACATTTTGAAGCTTACAGAGGAAACTTGCATTGAATAAATTACCGGAGTACTAGAAGGTTCTTTGCTAATCAAAATGTTAATAGTTTTACGTCAGCGTATTTTTTTGCTCTTAGTAATAGGGGGGGAAATGAAGCTTTTTTGCAAAAATACAGTGGAATGAATTCGGAATTTCCTATTTTGTCTGCTTTTATGTTTTATTACTGTATGTGATATGTTTAAATGTATGAGGTATTTTCTTTTTCATAAATATGTATATACTTCAGGAATAAAGTTAATAAGTAACAAATATGCTTTAAGATTTTTATTGATGCTAGGCACATGTTTCATTAAATAGTTTAAATGAAAATTTCCAAAAAAGACCTTGCATCAAATTTCTTAGCCTGTATTGAAGACCTGAGAATTCATTTTTAAAGTTTAGTGACTGGTACACAGTTTAGTAGCTACTGTTTTTTTTTAATTACACTGTGCGGCAAAAAGAACCTTCAAAATGCTTCTGGCATTTCGTCGGCTGATTCTTATGTGAAATGACCTCCTGAATCGGAATATGACTTCCGTTTTCCCCTATACGTGCCAATTTTTTTTAAAGGACCCCAAATATTTTTCAATTTTTCTTAGTTTTAGAGCAATCTTTTTTTTTTTTCGGAGGTGAAAGGAGCTTTATATTAACTGCTAGCATAGTTTTGGTGGGCAAGAGAGGTTCCAAGTTCAAGGACAACGATCGCAAAAAGGGGACTGGGGGGGGGGAAGGGGGGTATAATCCTCCAAAATATTAGAAAAATCACAAAAAACGATCTTTTTATTCTCCTTTTTAAAAAGATATTTGTGAAAAAAAATTGGTGCAGTATAAGACTCGCTTTTATGACTCCTATGTCCAAAAACATTTTCGCGTTGTAAAAAAATTAAGAAAAAAAATATCATGTGAATGTCGCACATTGCATGCGAGTTGAATCGCAAGTCTTCATTCAAAAAGACATTCTTCTGGTTGATTCCTATGTAAAATGACCCCTTGTATTCAAATACGACCACCTATTCCCCCATTACGTCCCCTTTTTAGACCCCCCCCCTCTGCTTCAGAGACATTTCTTTTTATTTGGAGGAGGAAAAGAGCAGTACAATAACCGTAAACATTATTCTGAATGACTAGAAATGTGCAAAGCTCAAAATCTTGTGCACATGTAGCAAAAAGGAAAACATGGAGGGGGAGGGGGCACCCCCCTCCAAACACTGTGCAGCAAAAAAACTCTCAAATGCTTCTGAGGCTATTCTGGTTGATTCTTCTGCAAATTGACACCTTGAATCTGAATATGATCTGTTTTTCTCCCACACGTACCGATTTTTGTAAAGCAGCCCCCTTTTTAAATTTGAGGGGAGGGGGGCAAGTTTTATTTTTTGCTACATATGCACAAGATTGAACTTTGCACATCTCTCGTCATTCAGAATAATGATTACGGTTATTGTACTGCTCTTCTTTCCCTCCAAATTAAAAAAAAAATGGCTCTGAATCAAAGGAAGGGATGGGGGAGGTTCTAAAAAGGGGGGGGGAGGTGGTCGTATTTGTAAACAAGGGGTCATTTTACATAAGAATCAGCGAGAAGAATGTCGTTTGCAATGAAGACCTGCAATTCAACTCGTATGGTACGTACAACATTCACAAGACAGTTTTTTTTAATTTTTTACATCGCGAAAATTTTTTTGGACATGCGAGTCATAGAAGTGAGTCTTATACTCTCATTCTTAACCGAAATGTTTTCTGCAAACATCTTTTTTAAAAAAGCAGAATAAAAAGATAATTTATCGTGATTTTTCTAATATTTTGGGTTGGGTTTATCCCCCTCCCTCAGGTCCCCTTGTTGCGATTGGTGTCCATGATCTTGAACTTGCTTACTAAAATTTTAGCAGTAAATATAAAGCTCCTTTCACCTCCCCCCCCCCCAAAAAAATGATCTAAAATTAAGGACTCGAAACTTGGGGGGCCTTTAAAAAAATGGTACGTATAGGGGGCAAACGGAGGTCATATTCGGATTCAGGGGGTCATTTTACATAAGAATCAGCCAACGAAATGTCAGAAGCATTTTCAAGGGTTTTTTTTGCCGAACAGTGTTATTATTTTATGAAAACATTGGCATATGAGACCTACTAATTATACATTGTCATGTATATAATAGAGAATTCGCTGATCGAATAACGCTGAGGTCACCAACAATGAAACTTGCGCCATAGCATAGTTTGATAATATTTTCTGGTGAAGTTTGACATGCAGGGAATTGCATTATTTTGATCCGGCACCGTCATTTTATGACAATGAACTCTATCTACTGGAGTTACAGTTAAAATTTCAACTGTCAAAAATATCACCAAACAGGCAGTGGCTTTGCTCAAATGTAGAAGCAATTTTCACCCATCATACCTTGACTGGCGATTTTCTAGTAGTGAATGTAGTAGTAGTCTTTAAAAACAGGAACAGAATTTAATTAATAAGGGCTTAGCCATCATTTTTTATATTAAAATTGAAGTGTGTGTGTATGATTTTCTAATGCTAGATTTTGAGGTCATTTTAACATTACAAACCAAGTGGCACATGGTAAATGATTTGCTAAAAAATGTCAATGACTGGCCGGTAGTATTTTTAGAAAGCGGCCAGAGTGGCAGCTTATTTTCAGACATTCTGTATTGAGGTTTTAAAACATTCTAGTTTTATTATAAGCGCGACATATTTGTTCATTATGAATCTGTGAAATTTACCAAGGATAAGATTATTTTTCCTTAACTTACTTTTGGGGACCATAGCATGCAAAATATCATACAAAGGCCATTTCATGTATGTGCTGGATAAATATACTATTCCAGTTATTGCAACGCAATTGTATAGTGTACAGCTTAGGGCACTTCGAAATTTATTCGAATATTTTAAATATAAAGACAAATCTCGGCTAATTTTTGTTCAATATTGCTCAATCCAATTCCATGGGTGTGGCAAAATATTTTGCGGATTATTTTATTTCCGGAATTTAAAATTTTGTTGGCTTCTACTTTTTATGTATCACAAAATAAGGAGCCATTATTTATCATAATGAGGAGTGTCAACTTTCTATTTTTTTTTTCTTTGCAAATAATTTGTACATGTTTGGGACGCGACCATACCCACACATAATTATTTTTTAAATTCAAGAAAGCTTTTTAGAAAGTTGATATTTCACATTTTACAATAAAATATTCCTTTTATTGGAGTACATGAGAATTAAAAGCCAAAGTTTAAAATTCTAAAAATCGAGCACAAAATAAATGTATAAAAATGTCACACCAGTGCACCCCCCCCCCCCAGAACCCTTTGCTTTAATGCATATTGCCAATTCTAATAATGTAGTTTATATGCATGTAAGGACTATTATGACCCACCCCCTCCTGCAGAAGGTGAATTTTTGCTGAAAGACTTTTCTATGTCAATAAAAGATTTTAAATTGGAATATTTATTTTTCCAAGCATAGATAAAACTGAACATCTCATTGCTCAACTTAGAGCACCATGCAAGCTTTAAGATAGAAACACATTTAAATTCATAATGGATGAAGAGCATCGAAAAATTAAATATTTTTTTTTAATCCATAGAATAAATATTAAATCAAACACTTAGTATACATTTTATTTTCTAGTTTATTACATGTCAAAATAACATTTATATTACTTTTACAAAAATAATTTGTTACATTCAATTATGTATTGAATTGTCTGATAAGTCAACTATATATACAAATACAACTCTATCAAACAGCCTAGTATGCAAATGAGTTTATAATGCCCAGTTAAAATATGCAATATGCTTCCAAAATGTTAGATTAAAAATTGTATACAATTGAGAACTTGTGGTCTTATCTAACCATTATGAAAAGATGGAATGAAGACAAATTTTTATATTAAAAATAGAACAAATGACTATATTTATAATGCATTTATATATATATTTCAAGTCTTAGTTTTTTCACTTTTGTTTACTACTACACCTAATATTTTCTTGATTGAAATATAGAACTAGAATAAATTTCCTTATTGCACAAAATTAAATAAAAATTTGAACATAAATTTCATATGGTGATTTTGATAACTTAAATTTTTATTTCATTTTGTGCATTAAGGAAATTTTTTCTAGTCCTGTACTAAGTGAACTTTTCCCTTACAACACAAATTCGTAATTAAGTATTTCATATTTTCAGTCATAAAAAAAGTGCTATTTTAACTACAAACAATTAAGCCCCTCAAAATTAACAAAACAAGAGGGAATTTTTTTATGCTTGCAAACATTTTTTGTGAATGCAACTGTGTTTTACAGAATTCTTAAGTTTTTTAGTATCTCAAATTTACAGGGAACACCAGCTACTCAAAATGACAATCCTTTTTAATTCATTTCCTTCTATTACATTTTATTCAACTGTACTTGAAAAAAAAAGTATGAGCATATCTAACTAACTTTTTTGCTGGACATGTATACTTAGATTTTGTATACATCTAATAATTCTTAACTACTATTTAAAAATTAGGATTCAACACCGTAACTGAACATTAGAGGAACAGCATACCAATGCTAGAAATTTGCTTTGATATTATGAGTGGACAAAACCACATAAATATGCTCTAAATTTTGTATAATTCTGATATAAACTAGGACATTGAATTATTTTTATCAGAGAATAAAGTAGTAACTAATGCTAACATAAATCTACTGAATATCATGTATTGGTGAGACACAATAAGAGAATAGTTCAATAGTTACTTCAAGTCAAAAGAAAAAATTGTTATTTTGCGAATAAGATCAGACACAATTGAACCCCCTCTCTCATATTTGGCCAGGAATATGATAGAGTAAAATTTAGATTTTATCAAAATTTTAAAAAAAATATTAAAAGGCTTGTAAAAGTTAAAAACTCTAAGGCACAAATTTTTCATAATAAATAACCTATATATCCAGCTAGTGGCACAACAAGGGGTCAATTTCTAGAACCCTAGGTTTTGACAGATATTGCCAACTACTCATGTTAGAGCTTATGGCCAAGAATTGACTGTATACAAAAAGAAAGCTTTCAGACAGAAGGGAAAATACTTGGAATAATGCATATGTTTTTTTTTTAATGGTATGCATCATACCAACCTACGTAGAATTAGGAATTAAAAAAAAAATTTAAAAAATCTTCATACATGAAATACTAAAGCCTTCTTTTTTAATTGACAGTAAACAGGTAGCACAGGAAAGATGATTCATGCATCAATGCCAATCAGTAAGAAAATTATCTAAGGAAGTTTTCGAGAGCTTTAAAAACTAGGAAATCATTAATCCATTGTAGTGTTGTAAAAATTTAATTTGAAAGAAAGATTATTTTAGATGAAAACTTATTATTTCTATAAACTGTGGTGATACATATGTTACTTTCATTCAAAAAATGAAACCTAATTTGTTCAATAGGGAAAACTCTTTATTTGACTCAGGTTTTGTACAGAATGTTATATAATCCATATTAACTAGTTCAAAAATACTTAGGCTTTACTTCTAATGACTGGTTTAAAATTACAGCCAAACTAAAGAAAGTACTTAAAAGTCAGAGGCTTTAAATAATAATTCAGTTTTGTATCAAATGTTTTCCATAAATTCTGTAGATTCTCTACCATTTAAATATAATGCTATTGTTTTTGTAAAGCAATAATGAAAATGCTAGTATCACATCAGAGGGGGGATATTTCCCCCCAACAAGTCATTCTTAAATCAAATATCAAATAGAGTTAAAAAAAATAATTACAAACCCAATAATTTAAAAACTTATCTAAAAGAATTCAAAATCACATATGCTAATACAGTTTAAGATACTTATCACCTAATTCAACAATATTAATGCTGCTTTTTATACCAATAATCTAATTGAATTTTCTGAATTGAAACTCCGGGATTACATAAATTTTAAGCCATGAGCATAAACTTTAAAGAGACAGGGAAAAATTGCAGTAATAATTAAAATGCTTTTTATCACACCAAATAAGGGGGAAATATATTCCCTGCAAGTCATCGTTAAATGAAAAATTAAATAACAACAATTTCTTTTCACAAATCCAACAATTAATTCTAAAACTTTAAATAATCTAATAAAATTAAAAATCACAACTGTAAAACAATAAATACATTTTAAAATGCTTATCACATCATAAAACAACAAACATATATCCTGAAGGCACAATATTGCTGATGAACGTGCTGGAATGTTAAAATCAAAAACTTCCATGCCGCGTCAGTGTAGAATTCTCATTCCTGAATTCATTTTCCATACACCAACAGTGCAGTCACTAAAAGGGAAGTTTATTGATCAGCTTTGGTTATGGCTAACAAGAAAAATGAATTTTGTAAAATAATTATATTGATGAAACATTGAAAAAAGAGACATAATGAAAATTAACTATACTAATTAAGTTATGTAAAAGTTTATTTTTTATGTTTAAAGCAGTGGTTGGCAATTAACAGAGCGTAGTCCAAGTCTGAACCACATTAGGTAAAAACCGGACTGCCAAAAATGTTTTGAAACCATAAATTGTAAGAAATAAATTTTATTTTTATGCAAGCAACAATATCTTTAGGCATCACTTTTTCTAGTATTTTTAAACTAATTGTGTGACAGATTAAATTTTTTATGGTTAGTGCAAAATATGAGTTTTTTCTGAACCTCTTAAAAAAAAAATTACGTGTCCAGACCCGAACTAAAATTACTTGCCAAACCCTATTTTACAGCCTTAATGTCGAGGGAAAATGTTTGTATTACAGTCAGCCCCGCTTAAACGAATGTATACATAAGGCAGGTTCCGACCTGCCTTATGTGATTATACGAGAGTCATAATTTCAAGTATTTTGCAGGTAAAATATTGATTATTACTACGATAAATCATAAATGATTCTTTGTTACTTAAATATCAACATGATTTTCATCAAAATTAAGATATTTAACGTTTTTATGTAAAATATTGAAAAATTTACATGTAGGGGAGACGGGCAAGATGACGAGCCGGGCAAGATGACAAATGTCTTAATTTTTGCGTTTTCCTCTAGGAAACAGCATCAACTGGATACTACTGGCTCTTCTATCGGCTGGTCGTTCAGCAATAGTATAACGACACTGAAATTGTCTTATTTGTGTTAGTTCTGAAGCTCTGATTGTTCACTGCTGCTACTTTATAACTTTTATGCATGTGTAAATAAGCTCTGCTAAATATACAGGAATGATAGATTGTATCTCTTTAGTATTTATAAGTAACTTAGGTTATATACTGCTTATTACCATGAATAAACGTCAATTAATCGCCTTCCTTTATGGCAATGAAGGCGAATCCTTTCAAACAGGCAGTCCAGGGCACGATAACGAACGGAAACACGGGGAAACATGACAATCCTTCTTCTTTACAAGTCCTGCTTATAAAGAGGATTATTTTGACCCTCCAACGGAAGAATGGTTCTAGTGCTGCAATGCCAGAAGTTGTGGCATGAGGAATGTTCCAGTTATGAAAATGGCCCTTTTTATTTGTTTCTATTGTTAGCTGCTCAATTAAGCACTTCAACGTGACTTTTGCAATTCACTACGTTTAATTTAATGCTTTGCGAAATGTAAAAACACAGTAAAAATTTGTTAAAATATGTAACATATTCAAAAAATAAATTGTGTTCAACCTTTTTCAGTGTTGTCATCTTGCCCCGAGGCCAAAGTCATCTTGCCCCAGTACTGGGGCAAGATGACAATTTGTTAAGGTTATGAAAAAATAAAAATATCCTTCATTTATTTCATTTGAAAAATTAATTGGTACTATATTTAATACTATAAAGGACCACTCTAACAGCTTATGTAAAGGAAATTTTACTATCCTTAAAAATAAATTAATAAACAACAAAAATTGTTGGCATAGTCATCTTGCTCTGGTCTTTCCTACTTACATATGTGAATACATATGTTAGTACATGTAATTTTTTTTGTAAAAAACTTTGAAAATACATATATATCCTTATATATTATTTCTGTAGCCTGTTTTTGGTTTCTACGCCAGATTGTCCTCAATTCTTGATCGATTTCTTTGATTTACACTTTATTTTAAAGCTTATGGTGCTGGCTATTGACGAAAAATCGACCTACGGTCTAAAAATTGTTTTTTTCAGCCGAAAAACCTGTTTTAAAGAACCAGAATGAGGTTTTCGGGTGTTAAACTTATAACTTTAACTTGCACTATGACCGACAGAGCTGAATAGCTTGATTGGCAGAGCGTTCTCCTCGTAACCAGGAGAATGAGCGTTCGGGGCCCACGTCCGGACAATCTGCATCAAAAAATTAGAGAAATATCGCGCATTGCATGAACACTTAATGAAGTGAATAACAAATATGAGGGAATAGAATAAATGAGAAGGAAATGCTACTTGCTGTTATGAAAACTTGATGCGACTTTGTGCTAAATTGCTTCTGAATTGTACGTTTTTTTTTTTTTTAAGCTTTGGCTCTGGTAAGAAAATTAAAGCATAATGTAAGCGAAAATATAAGTAACAGGTTTAAGATTTCAGACTATAATAGAATTGTTTTTTGTTCAGAAAAAAATAATAAATCGTATACTGAAATATATATTCTTCTAATGAGTTTTTGACTCTTTGTACAAATAAAAAAAAGACTACCTCAATTTGAAGGGTAAAATATATATATTTTTTCTACTTTTTGCAAAAAAAAAAAAAGCTTATCACATTTTTACTACATTCAAAAAGCTACGCTTAAAATAGAGCATAGTTCAATTTATTTTGTATTTTAACCATGCTGTTAAATGATGAACATGTGCTGCCATCTAAGTCATAACGGTTCAAGCTGCCTGCGGTAACGAATTGTAAAAATTTTCAAAAATAAAAACATTTCTCTTCAATATCTTATCTTATATATTGTTCCCCTTCTCATTTTAAAACTTATCAGGCTGGCTAATGATGAAAAATAGACTTACGGTCGAAAAATCAAGTTTTCAAAAACGCCCCTTGCTGTTTGAAAACCTTGATGCAGCCTGTAGTTCTTATGCATTTTTTTTTTTTTTTGCAAAGTACTAATGCAGTTTCCCAATTTTTTACGTCGCTTTTGGCAAAAAAAAAAAAAACCTGTGTGTGGGTGTTCATATTTTAACAAAGCTTAAAAGCACTGGAATTAGTTGTTTGGTTAAATTGATAAGTTTTTTTCAGTAGAGCGTTCGGCTATAAACTATATGAACTTCGGGCAAGCTTGGGCTCTTCGACATATTATCAAATTTATATTAGTATTACGCATTACATGTACTCATAACATACACACGTAAAAAAAATAAATGAAGTGGGAATGCTACTTGGTGTTTCGACTCCGTTATGCAAGCTACAGTTATCATTAAGATACGTTGACTGTTAATCGAAGGGTGTTCTTCCTTTTTTTAAAGCTCTGACTACATTCAGATCACTCAGCATAATATAAACATAAAAAAAGTATCAGATTTACCTAAAGGAAGTCCTTTTTGTACAGAAAAACATTTTCATTGTATGGTGAAATGTAGATGTTTCTAATAGCAGTGTTCAGCCTTTTGTACAAATGAAAAAATACTACGCCAAATTAAAGCTACGAGTTTCACCCAGTAAACCTTTAATTTTTTTATTCGCGCAAATACGATATAAAGCATTAAAATTATTATCAACTTCATTAGCAAGAAATCATTTTCTACTCCTCTGCTTTCTGCTGAAAAAAAAAATACATTTTCTCTACGTTCGAAAAATTACACTTAAAAAACGGACTCAGTTCAACTGGTTTTGGTTTTGAATTTTAAGTGTTCGATTTAAAAAGAAACACGTGTGGGCATTTAAGCCGTAACGGTTAAAGCAACCTTCCCTGTGAAATAGTTCAATATTCAAAGATAAAAACACTTATTTTCAATCTAATTTATTACTTCTCTAGAATGTTTGTTTCAATCGCTGCGTGAGATCTTCGTCATTCTTTAATCAAATTCCATGCTTTACGAAAAATTTTAAATCGTATCATGCTGGGTAATGACAAAACATAGAAGCATGATCTTATTATTATTATTATTTTTTTTTTGGCAAAAAGCTTTTTTGCTGTTTTTTACTACGCATTCCTTCAATGAATAACTTTCGAAAAGGAAGGCGCCATTGCTAGGTTTGTTGTGGTGTCGGGCTGTTAATCAGAATGGCACCAATTCGAATCCGTGCGAATAAATATCTCTTTAATGTTTCTTTTTTTCCCGTCAGATGCTCACATGGGCAGGACTGTATTTGCCACAACCTGTTTTTTCACATGCACAATTATTGCTTTTTCACGAGTCACTACTCAGCCACACTTTTAATGATATTTAAGTTTGCATTGAAAATATGTACGACCAACAGTTGAGCGATGATCAAATTGTCACAAAGTTGTATTTAACGAGGTTTTGTTACTGATGTCTTTAAATTACATGCCTTCTCTTCTGCGCTTACTTTTTTTCGGTTCTTCTTCATAATGTTCTTCCTTTGAAATTTTTAAAGAAAGAAATGCCTTATAAAGCGATTCGAAGCACAGTGCGGAGTTCCGCACGGGTCGACTAGTATATATATATGGGTAATTTTTTCAAAACGTTAAATTCATCACTAAAATTCATCTCGAAACTAATTGATAGTTGTTAATTTTTATATAAAGTCAAAACCCATTTAAGGACGCAAAAAAATTATCAGCAATGAAAAAAAATAAAAATTTAACTACAGTGTAAAATTTAAATTGCAAGGAAAAATGTAATTACTATTTCCTTACCTTAATACAGTGAAACCTCCGAATAGCGGACAGTCAAGGGACCAGAAGTTTTGTCCATTATTGGCAGGTGTCCACTATTAGGAGGAACTACTTAATTTACCTTTTTCAAAATGGGCTGTTGTTCCCTTTGTAGAACACAATCGAAACAATTGCGAAAGGTTTACTACATTTTACGTCAAACGTAATTAATCTGTTTTTTCTTAATAAAAGTATACTGACAGCACCCACTTGTCTTAAAAAGCATTTAATCAATTAAAGTAGTCAATTAAAACAGTTTGATATCTCTTTTTTGCATTACCAACAAAAATTAAACAACCCAACAAAACCACGGCGCCATAAAGCCGACTACTACCGGCGCCGGTCTGCTCAATTGCATCTCCCGAGAGCCCCAGTTAGAAAAAGCACCCAGTTTCCTCTTTTTTAACTTAACTTTTAAAAGTTATTGTGTACAAAATTCATTAAAATCTTAAGAAAAACGTACGTTAATTGTTAGACTGACATCAGTTTTCACTTATCTGCTTCAATGCTCTCAAAACTAGCCGTAACAAAATTATGACTTTTTTTTTCTTTTACATTTTTTGCTGCCCGAAAAAAGTACCATGTCTTACAGTTCTTTTTTTTCTGCCCCCAACTTTTAAGCCCCAATCGCTGCCTCTGCCCATTACCACCCTTTTAATTCTAAGAAACAGTGATAAGGAAATGACGGGGGGGGGGGGGGGGGGGTATCAGTTGTGGAGGATGAAAAGTTTTGTAAGGCAAGCAGTTACTAAGATATTCTGTGAAAAGAAAAAAAAAACGGAAATGCTACGATCGCAAGGGAAGTTTTTTGTGAAATAACTGTCCGTTGTTCGGAGGGTCCGTTATTCAGAGTGAATTACATGGAATGGCCTATATCGAGGGACTGGGACTTGCAAAAATGTCCGTTAATTAGAGATTTCCGTTATTCGGGAGTGTCCGTTAAGGGAGGTTTCACTCTACTACAAAAACACCTAAAGATGTTTCTAACCTTTTATTTAATTAAATAACAATGAAAAGGAAAGCAAAATACATAACTTAAAATAATACTTCATAATGTTTTAAAAATTCTTAAAAAAGAAGATTATATCTAGGATTTTGAAGGAATATTTCTATTTTCATGAGAATTTTTGTTTTAAACTGCGCAAATACCCTCTATAATAGTTTTGTTACGTATGTTACTATCATTATTTATATAAGAGGAAATCTACTTGCAGAAGCTACCAAAAAAAGGAGAGCTACAAAATGCAGAAAGCATAATGAAATATTTACATTTCTTTGTCTTTCAGAGCTGAAATCAGGAAAGAAATACACAATAAAATAAATAAATCAAAGATTATAACAAATAACTTATAATAACATGCAGTAGATTAGATTTTAGAGATCTCAAAAGCAGTTTTGATACTGTACAAATTAAAAAAATATTTCATGTTTAGAAAGCTCTAATTATGAATTAAAACATTAAAAAATTATAAGTTTTCTAAACTCTGACTATAAATATTTTCCATTTTACATAACAAACCTACTTAGTGGAAACTCCCTTAACCCAGTGCAGTCTGGAATGGATTAACCGCAATAAATAAGGTAGTCTATTCAACAAAATTAAAATTTCACAAAGTTTCTAAAATACACAGTACAAAAATTGGACTTTCAATTTTTCACAAAAGTCTCTTATTTTCTACAACTACAGGTGCCCTAATATTTTCATGTTACCGTACTCATTAAAAAGATATAATTACTAAGAATACCTAGAAGCAGTGAAGGAGAGGGAGTTATTGGAAGTGATACAATTGATGGAAGACTTGTGAGCTTTGATCTCTTCTATCAGAGAACACCTGTTCATTGTCCACAGCTTCAAGGAACCGGAACAACTGCCACTAACAAAGCTATCGCCACCCTGCAGTATATTAAGGGAACATACTGAATCCTTGTGAGCTTTCTGTACAGTCTGAAAAAAATAGTTCAACAATAATTGAAGGGAGAAATCAAATAATAAAACAGTCTTCATCACACACATAAAAAATAACAGTAATAAGTTAAGGTGAGATTATGATATAGTTATCACTATGATTTTCTAAATAGGATTTTGGTTATGCAGATAATGAGATAGGGGATAAAGGTCCTTTTCCCACAGATTATAAGTGAAAACATAATGTATTGAGTTTATTCCATATACAGTATAACTACGATTTAAAGATACCAGATTTAACAATTTCCTCAATTTAATGATACATTTTACTGGTCCGGATTTGACTGTGTTAAGTGTCTATGCTCCTCGATATAACAATATCCTTGATTTAACAATGACTTTTTCCAGTCCCTTGACAATCGTTAAATCGAGGTTATAGTGTATTTGATTTTAAAGAGCCAAATATTTGACACAGAAGAAAAAGAAAGAAATGCTAACCTACTTTCTGAATGAACAGAAGAAAGTCCAATTAATTCATTTTTGAAATCTTTTTTAGAAATTTTCATTCCAGAAGACGGAATAGTGAAGGATTCAAAGCAGTTTGTTGGCCAGAAAGTAATTGTGAATTCCAACAGAAAAGTTCAAAATTCTATTTTTTTAAGTCCTCAATTCGATTCTTTTATTTTAGCTTTGACTGCTACTTTGGCCATTTTATCAAAAATTTCGGGATTGAATTTTTTTTAATAACAATTTTGTTAATTGGTTCAATGTTTGCATACTTCACTGTCTTTTTTTTTTTTTTTTTTTTTTGTAATCATAAGAATTAACTAGTTTTATTTTGGGGAAAACCTCTGCCACATGGAAATTTACAAAGCTTAGTAAGAGAAAAAGAGCAATTGAATTCATATTGAGAGAATTAGAGAGAAAACTGCATCTCTCTTTCATGCATCAAATAAAAAAAAAAAGTTGTCAGTGACTACAAAATGTTTTAGTGAATTTAATAATCAAATAGAATAGTAGCTGGTTTGAATCAACGTATATTAATTACATTGATTATTCAACACATTGGTTTATTTTTTGAACATCACCAAGAAATCATTAAAATATATAATTTAACAATTATTGACACTAACATAAGCTTCCTTTTTTAGGACAATAAGGATTATTTCAGTTGTTAATAAATGGAAAAAGACAACAAGGAAATGAAAAAACCAATTGTTACTTTTAAAATGTGCATTACAAAAGATACTTTATAAAAAGTTAAAAAAGAAAATTTCTCAATGTCTTTGACAATTGAGAAATCACATTTCAGTTGCATTCTTTGGGAGAGCACAAAAATCCTAATATTCCTCCTGACACTAACCTGAACAACACTTCTTTTATGCAAATCCCATTTTCGAATGGATGTGTCTCTGGAGCCAGTGAATAAATAGCTATCATAAATAGCTAAAGCTTCAACTGCATCATAATGGGGAGGAGAAAGGCTAAATCTTGGCTGATGGACACCAAAATCCTGTTCTTTGATTTCAAATACCTGCAAAAGAAAAAAAAAAAAACATGTATTGAAAGATTTTTCAAAAACAAACTCAACAAATAGATTTGAGATACAGGTTGGATAAATAGTTTCAATGCTTTGAAAGTTTAGGCAAAACTTTTTTCATGACAATCAAATTACCAAAAAAAAAAAAAAAAAATCAACATAATTTTTTTCAAGGGAAAAGGAGGAGTTGCAATAGGGAAGTTGCAACCTATTAAATGTTCCTATTTTGACTATTGGTTATTGTTAATTGACCCTCAAAACTAAAAAATTCACCACCGCCGAATTTTAAAACACCATGATGGATTTTTAATGAATTTTTAAAAATTCAAGCCCAAAAGTGCGCTCTTCTGAAACGTCACGAGCTTACGTCACAGGGCACTAATGGGCAGCCTTCTGCCGAAGATCCCTTGTTTCTGCTACCGACATTTTGAGCGTGCTGATATTTTTATTTTTCAGAAATTCAATAATCCTTTTGAACACACTATGCAGGCTGGATTCGTTAAAGCACAATCTAATAATCTTCCTCAAGTAACATCAATGATGGTATTTGAATATTTTCGAGAGGATGAGAGGTTTAATGTTCTAGAAAGTCCGTCTTAAACAAAGCCAACTGCATTTCCTTTGGCTTCTCCTTGTCAGCTAAGCGAGGGTCACAATCGCTTGAACTTTAAAAATTAATTTAAAAAAATCTACTTATCGTATTGCAAAAAAAAATTTCACATATGATTTTCATACATATTACTCTGTCATATAAAAATAAAATTGAAAAAAATCGAAAACTTCCCTATTCAAATTTATATTACAGTACTGAGAAAAAAGACAAAGTGAAATGTTTCAAAATTCCCTCCCTCCCTCCCAAAAAAATCACTTCCTCCACCCTAGTTTGGTAAAAATAATAATAATAAAATCGAGTCTGAAGGGCATTAAAATTTAAACACAATACATAAAACATTAAATAACACGTAACATAAAATAATGTTTTCTACATTTTGCTTAGCATAATTCAACAGCATTGAAAAGTTAAGAGAAAATTTCTAAAATTAAACAAAAACTTAGGAAATTCTTTCTGAAACCCAAGTTTATTAACTTCTCAATAAGGTAATAAATGCACTTTTCTGGGTAGATCGTACAAAAGTGAAAACACTACAATGAAGTTTAGTAGCTTGAACTTCTGGTTTCACCTAATTTTAAAGAAAAAAAAAATGTTTTATCACCTGTAGCCAATTAACAAGCACTGAATTGATTAATAGCTCAAAAACTTCTTGCTACTTTGCAATACAGAAATCATCATATGCAGGTTGTTTTCATATTCATGGCTTATATTATTTTTTCATGAACTAAAGGAATTTTTAAAGCAATATGTCAGGGGAGAGGGGTGTAACTGTAAGTATACTCCTGCAAAATATTTTTCATATCTCATAATTATACAATAATGTTTATTTGATTTTGTGCATGAAATTTGAGCAATTACCTTGATTGATTTATCTTCAGAGCCACAGACAATCATGTTTTTCTCAAATTCAACATCAGTCACAGCTAAAGATAGCACATTTGCTCCATAACCAACATTGAGAGCACCTACACTCTCAAACCTAGAAAACAAAGCCAATTTAAACTATAAAATTATATGAACAATAAAAACACTTAATATGTGTTACTGGAATAAATATTACAAAGTAAATGAAAATATTTGTTAAGACCTTTTACAAAACTCTCAGCAAACATTTGTACCCTTGCCTCTTTGGAATCAATACAGATAATCTTTACTAATAATAAAGCTGAAAGTCTGGATCTCTGTGAGGCGCATAGCGCCTAAATTGTTCGGCCGAATTTAGCACAAAGTTAGTTTGTAGCATGGGGATGTGAACCTCGAAGCGATTTTTCGAAAATTCGATTTTGTTCTTTTTCTATTCCAATTTTAAGACCATTTTCCCGAACAAAATTGTCATAAGAAGGACGAGTAAATTACCAAGTTATCATAATGTGGAACCGTAACATGGGCAAGCCAATTGGCAAGAAATTCACCACACATTATTTGTAAATGTACAGGCAAACCAAAAGACCTTTTAATGTTCTACTACGGGCAAAGCCGTGCAGGTACCATTAGTAGACTATACATTGTAAGACAATGTGCAATGATCACATTAGTAAAAACATATTTATACTATATCAAATTTAAATTCAGTTGTATTTAATTCAGTTTCCCTTAAAGACAGTAAATGGTTAGTAAAGTTAATATTTAAGTGACATGATGATGTTGTGTCCATAGATTGTGCTAAATATTGTTGAAGGACAAAGGGACCACAGCCATCAGCTTCGGTGCCTCAGGACTGTGGAGGGTCTCCTGCAGTAGATCTATGTCTGGTAGCAAGCCGAGTTTCAAGATCGCTGCAGTAATGCTTGGGCATTCAAAGATGTGTCCTGGTGTGAGTTGGGTCTCTGGGCAGTTCTTGCAGTAGGGATAACAGGGTTCGTACTTGATTTCAGAAATAAAATGAAGGATTTTTGGAGGAGTTCTGAAGGAGTAAAATGAGATTTTGAAGGAGTACTAATGGGCTGTCCTTAAATGGTGTTGCACTTTTATTCATCGTATTTGACCCCCTTCTCCTTTGTCACAAAATGTCACACTTCACCTTACTACTCCTCGTCACATGTCATAACATAGTGTTGTAACAACTGTGTGATGTCCCTTTTTATCACTCTTTCTCTTACCCTTGTCACAATTTCATGAACCTGGCTCTCCCTCAAGTTGTGACATCAAACATGGATGACCCTTTTTACATTGTCAGAACTGCGATTTACTAAACAATTGTTTTCTTTAATACAATTGCTTAATATAGTACATCTACTTATGTATTTTTCAATATTTAAATAATAATTAGACAAACTGACTTTTGCTGCTGAGAGTGTGATGGAGGGAAAAGCAATAGTTATAAAACTCGAAAAAACAGCTAAGTACCATTTAAGCATGTTTTACTTCACTTATGAAATGTCTTAGTCATCTAATAATATTTTCACCTTCAACTTTTATGACTCCTATGCTCAATTTGTAAATCACATCTTTATGAAAAAATACAACGAAATTACTACATCAAAATCATAAATATGCCAGGGTTGGCCCAATTGGACCCAATTGGGTTGGACCCAATAGGTTTTTTTGAAAAAACCCATTTAAAAAAGCCCATTATTTAGCCCACTTTTGGGTTTTTTAAAATTTTCTGAGAAGTTTTTAAAAAAATTATTAATTTAAATACTTTCACAATTTAAACTTCTTTTTTATTTGATCTTCACCACAGACAATTAACGTAAAAAATGAATTTTGAACTTTAATAGTATTTGTTAACTCTTAACGGCATTAAAAATATACTTCAGAGATTTTAAATAAATGTATTTAATTTTTTTCTTAAACTCGTCAATAAATAACTCAAATTATCTTGACCAAGTCCTGTCACGTCTGATTTTCTCAATATTTGTAGATCGTACAGAGGAAACTAATCTAGTTAAAAGGCTTTCATGTGAATTATTTTTCTGCTAACCAACACGTCACAAATCTGGAATAAACACAAGGTATATTTTTTTAGAAGTAAACAGATTTTTCAAACGGTCGACAGAAAACAGAACAGGTACAGTATTTTCATTGTCTTACGAAAAAGTTTAATATTTCTTACTCTGTACACAGAAATAGAAAAACAGGCAACATAAAATTCAAAGAAATGTCTTGATTAAGCCGGTATTCAATAAAAAGGGATTTAAACTACTTGAGGTTTTACAGTAGTTTTGCATAACAAAATGAAATACAATAAAGTAAAATGCAAAAAAAAAATGTTGTAATTGCAAACGAACAATAGATTTTATCACTCGAGAAGTAACAATGTTTAGCCTTAACTGTTGGTAATAATGAAAATTAAAAAATCTGAAACTTCACCATTCTTGGGTTTTTTCGTCTTTTATACCTTTCTTCAGAAAACGCTGAATTTTAGCTAGTTTCCCAGCTTTTTTTACCCGAAGACAATTTTTGCACTTGATCCATATAGTTACGCCAACAATATGCTACAAGTACCCCACATTTTCCTTAAAAAAGACAAAAAAAACCCACATTTCTTTTAAAAAACCCAACTTTAGTTGGGTTTTTTTGGGTTTTATTTAAAAAAACCCAAAAAATCCTGGGTCCATGGGCTTTTTAAAAAAACCCCGGGTTTTTGCCAACCCTGCTTTGCCCTAGTGATGATGTTAAGTTGTCAATTGAAGTATTTTAAGTTACTGTCATAGAGACAAATTATGTAGTCTTGAACTAAAAAAGAAGAAGTTTTGAAGGAATTCAAACCAAAATGAAGGAGTATTGGAGGAGTTTTGAAGGAGCGTACAAACCCTGGATAAGTTCTTGTCCGTCAGGAAGTATTTTCATTCCCTTGTTATGCTCTGTTTTAAGTCAGTCCAGTGTGGTCGTGATGTCTCTAGGTAAGTCGAAGTCGGTTATCCAAGGTTTCTTCTTTAAGGGTTGGTTTAGAAGACTGCATCTTGTCCCAATGTGTTTGCATCTGCAAGTGTGATGGTGGGGAGAGGTTGGTCAAGACCACCTGCCTCTTTAGTCAGGGCGTCCGACCCTCATTCCCCTCAATGCCTACATGTGTGGGTATCCACTGCAACACGCAAGATTTCCCTTTGCAATGCATACGATCGAGGAAGTTGTTTATGGTGGAGGTGATGTTTGTCTCTCCATTTCGGATGGCCTCTAAGCTGATTTCGAGTCTGAGAAGACAACTAGTCCCTAAGCAAGATCTACAGCTTGAGAATTAGTTACATAAAAATTTATAGCTTCATTGATTGCCAAAAGTTCGTTGGTGAAATTAGAGGAAATTAATCCTGTGTTAGTTTTAAGATTGAATTTTTCTCCGCTTGGAAGGGTGAAAAGGATGCCTGCTCTACCTCCATTGAGGAATTTGTCTGAAGAACCATCAGTAAAGGCAACAGCTAGGTTCTCTTGCGCTTTTCTATGGTTTGAAGGCCCTTTTAAAATGCTCTTTTCTAAAAATTTTACAAAGAAGTTAAAAGAGGTGTTCAGATTTTAAAATGTTTCATGTGCACACAAAACGAATTTTTTCACGAAATAAAATACTGCCAACAACAACATTTTGAATTCAGAATATAGTTCCTAGTGGAAAATATCCAAAATCTAAAATAAAAAATTTACCCTCATTCTTTCCCCTTTGTCTCGAACATTTAGCTCTTTATTTGATTTATAACCACTTTACACTATTGACCACTTTCCCTCACCTGACCTTCAGTGCTGAAAATGAATGATGGAAATTCAATAAGTGATCATTTGTTACAGTTATAAAATGTGTAACCATACTCACATTCTTAAATCCCAGATTTGCACCACTCGAGAGGTAGCACTGTAAAGAAGAGTACCATACTGATTTAGAGCAATGTCATTTATCAAATACTCGGATGCCAAAATTGGGTCATGAACTCTCTTCTGTTGGGGTGAAGACCTACGATAAAATCAATGAGACTATTAGTTAATTCCTTTTTAAAACAATTCAAGGAAAACAATGAACCATACATAGCACAAGTAACGAGAAAGTCAACATAATCAAAGGACAAATTTTTAAAAAAAAAGGAAAAATGCAGACATGTGCTTTGAGGTTAATTAGGAACTCCTTTGTCTGAAGAATTAAAATACCTAAAACGTCTTTTCAAATCATTGTGCTATATTTGAGCTAGAAATTTGTTGATTTTCTCAATCATTAATTTGGCAAAGATTAATCATTATCTTTTCACTTACATCAGGAATAAAATGTATTCAAATCTCAAGTAGTATTTTTTTTTTCTCTGATGCATACAGGCGAATGTAGTGTTTTTCTACCAACTATAGTAAGGAACATGGATAAATTACCAGAATGTGTGAACAACCGAAGCAGGATTTTGACGAACATCCCACACTTTGATGACAGAAGATGAGGCACTAAATGCTTTTCTAGTATATTCACAGTAAGCAACTTTTACCACGCCACTTGGATGATCCTTTAAGGTTTGTATCTCTGTACCTGTTGTTAGGTCCCAGATTTTCACTGAACAATCTGAAGAGCAAAAAATAATAATAATAATAATAATAATAATAATAATAAATATATCAATAATAATAGTAATTTAATGCATGGGTGAAAGAAATGAACCAGCCTCTGAAGAACAAATCATTAGAAAGAACAGGGACGTAACTAGAGAGGAGCAGACGGGGCTTGTGCCCCGGGCGCCAGATTTTAGGGGCGCTAAACTGACAAAGTAAATGCTCAAATATTTTTGTAAAAAAAAAAGAACAAATTATTAGAAGTCAAAAAAAAAAAAAAACTTTCAGTGCAAG
Organism: Uloborus diversus; assembly: GCF_026930045.1. Lineage (NCBI taxonomy): Eukaryota > Metazoa > Arthropoda > Arachnida > Araneae > Uloboridae > Uloborus > Uloborus diversus. The sequence goes on from NC_072732.1 coordinate 213,242,793, forward strand.
TGCAGGCATAAAACTTGCATGGTTTAATGGGATAAAGAGTGGTAAATACCGAAAGAGAGCGAGGATGGCACAGTAAATAGCATGAGAGTATTTTCTTAGAGTGACTAGTACTTGTTATACCTTATTTAAAGAACCTCCCTCTCGGAGGAGGAATATAGGAGTAAAGCTATGAGAAGTACAAAACAGCGGAAATGCTCAAATGTCATTTTTATACAATTAAACGTTATAAAGCTGCCAACATGATGTCTTCCTGTCATTTACAATGACGAGAGCTTGTCTACCCCATTGGCCTAAGGGAAAAGCGTTACACTCTTCTATTGGCATAGTTTAGTTTACAATTTTTCTCATTCTTGGGGGAAAATCTCGCATTGTATGGGGTGAAGACCATTTTTGTTTAGAAAATACTAAAGTTTTTAGAGATAAATTCAGCTAAAATGAGAAATTTTAGACTTAGTTTCGACATATTTTTGCCACCCACACAATATTTTAAATATGCTTAAATCATCTACTTCAATTAATGTGTTAGAAATCAACTAATTTTTACACCTCTTAAATTTTGCTTTGGTACTTTTGATGCATATTTATATTTACAGTAGAATCTCATTTATATGGCTCCCGTTTATCCAGACGTATGGCTTATCCGGATCAAATTTGTAGAGTTAAAAAATATATTCACTAAAATGATAATTCTAAATAAATGATAGTAAGAACGAAACTATAAATGTGCCAAATATTCGCTTATTTTGATTAAATACACAACTGCTATATACAGGTCGTGCAACAAATTATAGTCATCTAATGACCTACCTGACGTATTTGGAGTGTCAGTCTGACATCACTGCCAGCTGAACTATTAATGACCAAGTATTTGCGAGTAACAATTCTATATAATTTTGCTGCAAAAGATCGTTTTTCCCTGCTAATAAAAGATAAATCTTCTTATTTGCGAATTAATTACTGCTTATTATCCGTACCATCCGGATTTCGTTTCTTCAAATTGCCTTCGGTCCAAGTTAGTCTAGATAAATAAGGTTGTACTGTAAATGGAAATAACCTGGAAAGAAACTCACTGAAATCATGTAATGTTAATATGTTTAAGATTTGTGTGTGTGTGTTTTTTTAAATTTTTTTTTTATTTTTTAAAGGTTAATAGAAAGAATTTTGATATGAAGCACATTAGGTATCTGTTTTTCTAAAAAATGTTTTTCAGATATATAATTAAATACCAGAGGTGGGGAACGTGCGTCCTTTATAAAAAATTGGCTCTTGTAATAATAAATATTTAATTATACAGATTGCGACAATTTAAAATGTGTTGCATATAAAATTTTCAAGGTATTGTTTAAATAAGACAATCTGTTCAATTCGAGCTATTGTAAGTTGTCGGATTAAAATCTATATACTAAGTAGAGTAGCAATATTCAATTAATTTCACGTAAGAAACAAAAACAAAAAGCCCACTAAATTTTTCATTGGAGTAAAAATTATTTCACACGTTATTGCGACATATTGTTGAATACTGTTATTGTTCTTAGAAATTTCTTCATGGTATAATATTAATACTTAAAAATAAATAATTGAAAACATTTCTGTTTTGTTGTCTTCATTTAAAGTGGTAATTTTAAATCAGCATCTCAATACATTAAAAAAAAGTAACGTCAAAGAAATTGTGAAAAGAAGCCTGTGTGCGTCCAGGAGACCTCAGAGCACCTAGCCTTAAAATTTTGTATAAAATTACCTCGAGCCCCAAGGATTTGAACCTGGGGTTGTTTACTGTAAATTTCTAATTAGTTTTTTTTTTGCAATTAATTTTTTAAGCTAAAAATTCACATAAATTGCCTTTCAAGGGATGAAAGATTTCTCACATCCCTTAACATTTCATGTAGTTCCAAAATGATTTTTTCTGCACCAAATACAGCTTGTAACAATTTTATCAACAAATTAGAACAGCAGGTATAAGAGTTTCTACTTTAGCGAAAAGTCCTATGTTCACTCCGGAGCTAAAGAGCAAAATATATTATTAGAGACCACGAACTTAAAAGCAGTTTTTCAAACGGACAAAACTGCCGTTTTGCAATGCTCAGGAGCCACTTCAGCACCACCGCCTATAGCTGTGTAAGTTGGTTCAAGTTAGTTTGGAATGAGGGAAAATGCTCTTCAAAGCAATTATTTTTTTCAAATATCATCTCACTTATGCATATTTTAATCAAATTATCTTTATATTTTCGGGTAGGAGTGGGATTGTGTTAAAAAAAATTAGCTCTTCACTTAAACTAATTTTTATGGGAGGGAGAGGGGATTTTTCATTTTGTTCGAAACGGAACTCATAACGTGTTTTTCAATCTGATTTTTTTCTAACAGACGATTTAAATCTTCGCAAATCAAATAAGGTTGCGAAGCAATCTTCGAGGGTTGGTATGCGTCAACGAGCAGGGGGCAGAGCCACCTGATAAAAAAAAAATAAAGTTGTTAATTACTGTCTAGTGGAAACACAAAATAGTTTTCGATGAAAAACTTCGTATGCAAAATAATAAATGAAATATTTAATGATTTTTACCCACAATCGAAATTTAAAAAAATGCAATCTAGTGATAAAACAGTATAAAAAATTATAACTACGTAAAATACGCATTTACAGGCTTATCAACACATGCGGTCTCCTTATCACTGCCCTAATTTATATTTCTAATTTAAAATAATAACTTTTTGATATTTATTTTTATGGGGAGGGGGGAGGGGCACCGAAACGAGGTGTTGCCCCTGCTCGAAAATGACCTAGTTACGTCTTTGAGAAAGAACGACTTTGCCCGTTTCGAAGTTTGAATTATGTCTCTCACCATATTATTGATTTTTTTCATTATAACATTTGTTCCTTCATTTTATATCTGTTCACAATAAATTTTCATCGTTAATGCACTTTTCATGTAAAATTATGAAATAGCAACAAAACAACTCCGGCAATCAGGGGCTTGGTTGCCATTTTGTTAATTTTTTTGTAAAAAGTCCGGAACGCCGGAAGAAAGTGGACAAAATGGACAAAATGAAAAATCAACTCATTGTCCATACATAAACTTATTGTTATGATGTAATAAAATTAGTGCATAATTCTAATACATTATCTATTATGAATTAATCATTTAATTAAAATAGAATGATTGCTAACTTTAGAATTTAATAAATCCAAAAAAAAAAAAAAACAATTTTTATTACACATTGGTGCAACTAATTTTAGATCATAATTTGCATAAAAGTAATAAAATTTAACAATGTGAATAAACTGTGATTACAATATTATATATTACAATTTTAGTAGAAATTAAATTCAATGGAAAAGTCAAATGAAATGCTTCAAGACATACATACAAAACAAAGACTTATAGACTAAAAACATTTTACTGTTATATTTTTCGAGTTTTTATTGATGCCACCTCAGAGTAAAATATTTATGTATTCTGCATGTTTTTATGGATATGTTAATGTCATACAAATTACTACTTTAGTAGGGTTGTGGGTCCTCAGAACAGTGTATCAAAAGGGACTAAAATGAGCAAGAGGGTAGATAGCTTTAAAATAGCCATTAATCTTTATTGGGAACTAATAAATTAACTAGGAACAGCCTAGCTGGGTACAGAGCCAGCTGCTGATCATCACATTTGTATTACAAGAACAGATTTCACTTCATGTCAACATTTCCTTTTTTAATTATCAGGTAGTCTCTCTCTCTCTCTTTTTAAATATGATTTTAATGTTTTGAGACTCTAACCTTTAAAAACTTATTTCTTACATTTTAATTTTATAAATGCATTTATTATGGGCAACAAACCTCCACATCACAGATAAATGTCTCAAAATGTACAGCTGATGTGTTTGTTTTTATAAATGCTATTACATGCATTATAATTTATAAACACTCATTTGATTCATACACACTTACATGAACTTAAAATGATCTTAATTTTTTCATTTTCACTTTAAAATATTTGTCAATCAATTTCTTATATACATATTTATGTGTATGCTATTTTTATATTAAAATATTACTTGAATAGGAAGAAGCTATATAATTATTGTTTTTCAAACCTCAAATTTTAAACTAAAAACTTTCAGTTTACCGAAAACGTGGACAAAATGACATTTTGTCCGGGACGGTTTTTTCCAGGTTTTCTCCGGGGTGGACAAAATAGGACAACCCTAATTAGGGGTGCCCACCTAAGAGGGGTCTTGGTACAGACTGCACCGTCAAAATCTTTAGGGAGGGAGGGTGCTTTGGGGGTATTTTTCTCATTATTTGGGGAGAGGACTCCTGCTTTGGAAGGGGTGTGCTCTTGCTGTTGGGGGGTAGGCACCCCTAATTGCAATCACTACTTCCAGTCCAAGTTGTGATATACATACCACAGGTAGGGAAACGCAGACTTAAAATAGCATAAAACATTCATTACAATTAGCAAGTAGAGACATAGGAAGAATCTTTAAATATGAATTACATACCTTCTGAGCCAGTAAAAAGGACGTCATCCGTGCATTCAACGCACAGAACAGGTTTATTATGCCCATCAATAATGTGAGAACGAACTAAATTCGAGTTCTGCGATTCATGGCTATCAATACATGGCTTGAATTGGCATCTGCAAGAAATAAAAGTTTCTTTCACACAAGAAAAAAAAAACATTTCCACATGACCAGAACTTCTATAGCTCTCAAGATTTAATTAAATTTTAAAGTAGATAAAATAGTTTTTTGTATCGGGCTTGGAGTGATAGAAATAAACTTTTGTGCTTGTCACAGGGAAGAAAAAATAAGAGTTTTTTTTTTATTTTCCATAATTATTTCATTTTAGAAGATCAGGGAAGGAAGGATCAGTTTAGATTCTTTAAAATAATGAGAAAAAATGACTACATCCTTTAAAAAGAAACCAAACAATGACCATAAAAGTATAATAATACCAGCGGTACCCAAATGGCTTTGCCTGTCGTAGAAAATTAAAAAGTAATTTGGTTCGCCTGTATATTTACAAATAATGGACAATGAATTTCTCACCAACATACTATGTAAATTTACTTGTCCATGTTATGGTATATCGCTCAGTAAAATGGGCTTAAAATTGGAATAGAAAAAGAGCAAAATCAAATGTTCGAAAAATCGCTTTGAGGTGCCCACCACTATGCTACAAACTAACTTCGTGCCAAATTTCATGAAAATCGGCCAAACGGTCTAGGCGCTATGCAAGTAACAGAGATCCAGACTTTCAGCTTTATTACTAGTAAAGATAAAGATAACAATGAACATAACGGCTCCAAAATTTACTTGTTTGTATAAAAATCAAGCTTTGAAACAGACTAATTTTTAAATGCATCACATTTTCCCAAAACTTTCAGAAACAAGCAAATTATTCATTAATTTAAGTCTTATTTTTTCGGAAATGAGCATTAGCCACGGATGCCCCTTTCCTCAAGGGCAAGGGTGCACCCCCTTTAATATTGCGTGAACTCCTCCCCCGAAAGTCAGAGCCCTCCCAAATATGAGAAAAATACCCTTTAAAACACCCCCTAAAAATTTTAATAAAGCAGTCTGCGCCATGACCCCCCTCCAATCCCTGCCTAGATGGGCACCCCTGCATTGGTAAAATTTCTATGTGAAAACCACTACCTCATCGAAGCAGTTACTTGTTATTGACAAAATATCAATGTAACCTAAAAATCTAAAGTATTGTCTTCTTCATATAAATTTAAGTAAAGTAAAAATACAGTGAATGTAATATAATGATGCTTAAATGTCTTTTTAAAAACAGGCAGAATGATAATGAATGAGACAAAGTTTGAATGAGTCATTACAAAGTTTCCATAACATTTGCTTCAAAAGTTGCCTTTTAGTATCAATTGTACATTTAATCATCTACATAACTTGACAATAATTTGGTTCCTTAAAGTGAAGTCATTCTAGTAAATTCATGTTTCTAAACCAGATATTTATAATTTAAAAAAAAAAATTAATATTCCGCTAAGAATAAATCTTTTGATTGAAATTCACATTTTGAAATATATATAAATTAATAGGTTTAGAAATTCCAGAACATAGTGTTTGCTTCCTGACATTGAAAGTAGCAGTGGGTCGCATGAATTCGTTTTGCTGGCCGTATGTTGAGCACTACCTTTTTAGAGTAGGTATTAGAATTCCCTATTTCTCTATTCTATCGACGGACTAAAGATCTTTATTTTATTTTCCAAAACCTTCAACAAATTACAATAAACTCTTATAAATTTAATAATGAAGTTTTTACGAGTGATAGAAATAAACTAGGATACAATTGAATTGCGTCATTCTGACTGGGTGTGGCAAAATCAAGAATGTGCAAGTTCGCTACTATACAGAATATAAAATATAAATAGAATATAAAATAATGGTAAATTCAAAATGAGTGATGTCTAAGCAATAAAAACATATTGCAAAAAAAGACGAGCGGCTGCTACAGAAGTGGATACAATGAGATTTCAAAATTCAGTTTGTTCAATTTTCCAGTTTTATAAGCTTTATGTGCATTAAATCACTCAAAATTTCTAATGCTTTTAGAGCTATTGTTGTTTTTTCTTTGCCTAGGACATTTTTTCATGACTTTAAATAAATTTTCATGACTTTGATTGAAAATTTCAATTTTCCATGACTTTTCCAGGTTTAAAATTGGCTTAAATTCTTTCCATGACTTTCCAGGATTTCCATGACCTGCACGAACCCTGAAAATCAGACCAATCAACAAAAAATAACATAACAAAACAATCAATCCCATGAAAAAATGAAAAACTTACAATGTGTTTATCACTTTGGTTTCTGATGGAGATAATAATTCTGAATACTTATTGATCTCTGCATCTTGATCTGTAGCTGGTAATATCACATATGACCTTGATTTATCACTAAAAAATATATAGAAACTAGAGCTATGAAACAGGTAGTCATTACACAGGTAACAAATTGATAAAAGTTTAGAAACATATCAATAGATCAAAGACAAATGATGATGTTGACTAAGACAAAATAGTAAGAATATGAAGGCTTCTTTTGTCAAAGAAGCAAAATTTACAAAGAGATAATCATACTAATTGTTGAATTTTAATCATCTGGCCTAAATATTTTTTTCATTCTTAATGAAAAAAAAATCTCAAAAATTTACTGTATGGTAGTTTTTAATACAAAAAAAAAGATGCATGTTCCTACTTGGAAAAATTGATATATATATATATATATATAGAAGAAAAATATGATATACAGTCAATTCGCGATAACTCGGTCTGATAACTCAAATATTACTATAACTCGAAGTTTTTATCAAGTCCCGATCCCTTTGTCTTTAATTACATGCTAATTATGGTCAATATCTTGAAGTTTTTTCAAAGATGATTTGAATTTTATTTAAAAAGAACAACAAAATAATAATAATCATTCAAGTGACTATGGGAGAAAAATTCATTCACCTTCACTTGCAATTCCTGCACAATAGACATCTAAAGCAAGGAGAACACCTATTGAGCCAATGTGCAATAAAGGAGTTACACGTGCAGAAATGAGTATGGCTTGCTTTCTTTTGTTGTACCGTACTGTTTACACTTAGACATGTTGCTAGACTATGAATCTGCTTTTAAGGTGTCAAGTTGCCAAGTCAACTTATTGTACCTCTATTCAAAGGCTGACCTAAGTTAAGATGCGTTAACTTTCATTCTTTAGTTCAATCATTTACTGATAAGTTTCCGAGAGAGAGATAGAGTATTCTTTAGATGTCTAAGCGAAAGCTAAATCCTTTGAATTAAAGAGTAAAGTAAATCTTATTTATAACATTGAAAGGAATCCAACAATAAAAAAGATAATGCTTTGAAATATGGTTAAAAATACTCTGTCAACGATATTAAAAGAGAAACTTCAAAAGCGATACGAGTCCATGAATCCGAATTTGAAACAAATGAGGATGTGCACCTTTCCTGAAGCAGAATCAGCACTATTCAAGTGGTTCCAGCAGTATCGAATTCAAGACCATGCCATTTCTATAAGTAGAAGTTTGCTGCATGAAAAAGCAACAAATTTTGCTATATTACTGAACATAGAAAATTTCCATACCAGTGCTGGATGGCTGGAGAAGTTCAAGACCAGACACAATTTCTTCTTCAGAACTCCTCACGCAGAAACTGTGCATATTGTGCTTAAAAGCTTTTAAGCTCTGTAATTTTGTCTGTTATATGTACATATTATTTAAAATATTTGATGGTTTTCAATATTAAAATGTCAAAAATCGAAACTAGCGATAACTTCCGATAAGTTGAAGTTTTCCGTAGGTCCTTTAGATTTGAGTTATCGAGAATTGACTGTATTTGTTCAAAAACATATTTAAAAATAAATGAAAACATTCAAATAGTATTTGTTCTTAAATTTTATCATATATTTCTTAATATATTATAGTTATAAAACATTCAGTGAATTTTCACTTCTGAAGTTCAAAAATGGGACTCTGACATATCCATCGGTAAAATAATTCTTTTTTATCAACATACAAATTAAATATTAGTAAATTTTTTCTACAAAATAAAATTTCTAAAATTCAAAAAGTGTTACACAAAAAGGGACTCATGAAAAAATATGTGGTATATAATAGATTATATATACACATAAAAAAAAAAACTTACTTCAAGTCTCCATTGGTCCTTCCAGTCTGCATTGTTATAGCAGGCTTTTGTGGAACACTGGAAGTTTTATTTATTTCATTATTATATGCCTCACTATCCTGAGGTTCTGCAGTAGAAAAGAGCAATTGCTCTTTTGTGACAAACATATTTCTAGCCTACAGGTCGATACAAAAATAAAAGGATCATTAAGAGTACATATTCACATAAATAATATTTCCAGTTTTTATAAAGAATTTTAAATCACATTATAAACTCACAAAATGTAAATGAGTTCCATATGCACTTATGAACAGAAAAATCTAATAAAAAGCACTAAAAAGTAAAATTTAAAAAAGCGAGGATCTAAAATATTATTCACAATACTCTGAACACGAATGAGACAGAACAAAAGTGTTCAGATTATGGAGGGTGTTCATTAATAAAGATAGATTGGATGCATATGTATTTTCTGGGACCATCAAAATGTGTTCAGAATATGGGGTGTTCACATTAGGGAGTGTTCAGATTGAGTCCACTGCATTGGTTCATGCTTCTTAGGTTTTATTATTACTAAGTATCGTGTCCCACTTCTTACATTAAAAAGGCTAGGCTGATACTATGTCATCATTTTAATGCATACTTAAAAAATCAACGTATACTTAAACTTTCTTTCAGAGGATATATGAAACATAACGATTTGGTATCAAAATAAATCTCATCTCTAGTGTAATTTATCATTATTTTGAAAGTTATTTCTTGATTGAATTTTCTCAGTGGAATGTTACAATATTTAACAATTATTATGCAACTATTTAAAAAAGGATTGAAAAGATTGGGGAAAACAAGCTAAGAGCACATAAATAAAGAATGATGACCTTGTTTTTTAACATATTTAGAATATTTCCTTTTGCTCTAATAATTTATATTAAGAGGAAATATTTCAGTTTAGTTATTTTTTTATATTTTCTATTTCCATCTTAAACTTAATAAATAAGTAAACTAAAATTGCATTGTTGATTGGCAAAAGTCAATCTGTAAAAAAATCAGTTTGTTCATCAATTTAAATTTTTTTCTACTGTACTGAAAACAGTTCATAACTTCTGTCACTCAGAGAATAGAAAAAAAAAGTATGGGTATGAAACAACCTCTTGAGACCCATGACTAAATTTTAATGATAAATTAAAAATATAATAATGTGTTTCTAAACACATAGAAAGTACAGCAAAAATGCTTTAAAAAAAATTTTTTTTTGAGAAAATTAGGATCTCCAGGAGGAGCAACACCAAAAAATAATGCTCTAAATCAGAAGGAAGATTGGAGTGTGAAACTGGTAATCTCCCATGAAAAATCAATATGAAGATTTCAGCAGCATGTTTAATAATTTTCTTCTGAAAAAAATAACTAAAATTAAGGACACTTCCTGATGTGCATGTATTCAATTTTCTATTTTTCTTTTCTTTTCTTTTTTCAGATCAGATAATGTTACTTTCATTTGACTGTAAAGAAGATATGAACAGAAATCTGTTCATGAATATCCCTTTTTTAGTTCTGTCATCTACTAACAAGAAAACTAATATTGTGCAGCATTGGCATATTTTATTTACCTTTTCAATGCTTTTTGTTATGCATTATTTAGTTAGTATTATTAATTAAGCACAAAATTAAAGAACTATTATTTAGATCAATATAGTTAAACTTAGACAAAAAAAAGTAGACCATAAAAAAGTAGTAAAAGATATTATTATAAAGTTAAACTGCACAAATTTGCAGAAAACTGCAGATAACTGTTTCAGAGATACAAGGAACCTATTTTTTTCATGAAAAAGCAGTGAGCGTAGAGTTGAAAAGACATCTGATAAAGTCTTGTCATTCAGAAGCTCATTTCTTTTGGATTGAAAAAGGGGTTCCTAGTAATCCCGAAACACAAGGCTGTAGTTTCTAGCAAATTTGAGAAATTTAACATTCAGCACAAAGGCATTTTTTCATTTCTAATAAGGTTCATTTAAAAGGAAAGAAAAATCAAGAAAATATATAATGCAGGATTTTTCAATTTAAAAAAAAAAAAAAAAAAGAGAATTTAAATAATTTACGACTTACCTTTCTCTTTTTCGTCCATTCAGTTGCAACTGGAGTTTCATAAGTACTTCGCATACTATAATGTGAAGTTGTTGCACATTGCAAATGAAATGAAAAGCAAAACAAAAGAAAAATAACTAAATACAATACTATGCTTGCAACATGCATTTTCAAAAAAAAATAATTTTTAAGAAACGCAAACTGATAGACAACATAAGCAATAAAAATGAAACAACACATAACTTTCCTGAATTTAAACACTTAACTGCCGAATAGAAGATTTGCAATCTGTTCTCAAGAGAAAAAAATCAGACCTCATTTGAAAAGAAAGAATCTTAAAAAGCAGATAGCTTTTCATGAAACTGCCAATACAAAATATTCAAAACAATTCCAAGCATGCCATTCAGTTATTAGTCAGCTATCACCACTATGATACAAAAGTATAAGAAGATAAACTACTAAAAGTGTAGTAACAAACATAAAAAAGTGGCTACAAAAAATATGAATAGAAAACATGCAATGTTACATATTCACCGTGAAGACCATCAATGGAAGAACAGGAAAAGAAACATGAAATAATGATTAGGAATGGCATTAACTAAATTAATACATCTTTTAAAAATAATAAAATTATAAGGGGCCATTCATTAATTACGTAAGGATGATTTTGGCAATTTATGACCCTCTCCCTCCCCCCATGCACATAAAATTTTTCAAACCCCTCCCCCTATCCTAAGTAAGATTCCATTTTGTTTTTCAAAAAAATAAAATGACGAATGTTACATCCTTCAAATTGTTATTCAATTCACTATTATAAAATTGAACCTTGCATGATTCATACTTAATTTCAGAAATAAAATGAAGGAGTTTTGAAGGAGTAAAATGAGATTTTGAAGGAGTACTAATGGGCCGTCCTTAAATGATGTCACACCTTTTTAAACATATTCGACCCCCTTCCCCTTTGTCACAAAGTGGCACACTTCATCTTACTACTCCTATTGTCACGTAATATCAAGGGCGCCCATATAGGGGGGCAAGGGGTGGGTGAGTCCCCCTTGGAAATTAAAACTTCCTTGCTTTTAGTACTTTTTTCTTTGCAAAAATATAAAAATATTTCTTCTCCAGCCATTAATGAATAAATAATTAAAAATGTCAAATTTTAATGATTCTAGTCTGTTCTGAAATTTGTCTCCATAGGGAAAATATCCTGCTAAACCATGGTTAAAATTTCTGAGCCCCCCCCCCCCTTACAATTTTGCATATGGGCGCCCATGCGTCATATTTTTTTATAAACATATTGTTGTAATAACTCTGTGATGTCACTTTTTGTCCCCCTCTCTCTTCTCCTTGTCACAATTTCATGAACCCCTCAAGGCATGACATCACTTGCGGATGTGGATGACCTTTTTTACACTATCATAACTACGATTTTCTAAACAATTGTTATTTTTTAACACAATCACTTATACCTTTGTCCTTGTGACTATGTTGAGCTGTTGATCGAAGTATATTTAGTTACTGCCATAGAGGAAAAGTATGCAGTCGTGAACTAAAAAAAGAAGGAGTTTTGAAGGTGTTAAAACCAAAATGAAGGAGTTTGAAGGGCCCTTCAAAAGATATTCCTGAATGAAGGAGTATTGGAGGAGTTTTAAAGGAGTGCACGAACCCTGCTTTTTTTGTAAAGAAATATTTATTTCTAGGCTGAATGCTTTTTTGACATTTTTTTGTATATGATGCGATGCTAATTAAAAATAATACATGGCAATCATAGTGCGACTCTTTAATTATATTTTACACTATTCATTCTTTTTAAAACAAATAAAAATCCGCTACTCATAATATGTTTTTAACCTTCCAGACACAAATGAAATATGATCCCAGCCAAACTACTTGATCGCTCGATTTCCAATGTAAACTATTGACTTGGAAAATATTAGATAAGAATTTTTTGACCACCCCCCAAAGTAAGGGTATGTAGAGATTTTTCCAACCCCCCCTCGGGACCTTTACGTAATTAATGAATAGCCCCTAAGTACTACAATGGTTAAGGGAAATCAGCCCTTAATGAATAAAGAAATATTTTTAGGCAAGAGAGAACACATTTTCTTTTCTTTTATATATATTCAGAGCTGCCAACATTTGAAAATCCAAAATCGTAGCAGCATTTTGCAGCGGGGGGGGGGGGGGGGAGGGGGGGGAGCGTGGCAGTTGCCGCAGATCTAAACAGCGATGAATTGTCAACAGTATCGAGAACAAAAACAATGATACTTAACAAATTTCAAATATGATACAGAAAATATTCATACTGAATTTAAAAAATTTATATTCTTCAGGGAATTTTTTTGCAGTTTTCCGCTTTTTGCCGACTGGATCAGCGTCGTGATCTAAAAACCGATCGATCTTTACACCACGCAACTTTTGAAGAGTGATTCTTGTTGCGCAGGACCGTCAGCACACAAGTAGAAGTTCAATTTGCTGAAAAAACCGGTTTAGTTTTCATGCAGTTCATGTTTTTTTTTCTTTTTTTTTGTGTCTGTGTGTTCTTGGGACTACAAATTAAAAAGAAAAAACAGAAAATCATAATTTTTGGACCCGCTTTTGTAGCGTTGTAGTTTAAAGCTGTTATTCGTAGAAACTACCATTTTTTCAGGGCAGTTGGCAGCTCGGTATATATTTCTCTTACTTATACCAACAAACGCTTCTAAAATTTCTAAAATGAGTTAATGTTTAAAAAATTAAATCTCTTAAGAGTCTCTAATACTGATTTTAACTCCCAAGCATTTTCAGGAAAGTGCTTCTTTTAAGGAAACCTTCAGTGCACACTGCCTTCTTTTTTGCACCTTTCAATGTGCCCTTCCTAGTCTCTTTGAAACATAAGCAACACCTGACTACAAAAGGAAACCCTTTTTATTGAAAGGGATAAAAGTTCATGCAAACATTGAAAGGTAATTATGTTTTCCCTTATGTCCACCAGAATGATATGGGAAGGAGAATGATAATAGTAATAAATAAAGAAAGAGAAAAAAAAATAATTTTCACAATAACAAATAAATAAACAAAACTTAGTTTCAAATTTGAAAATTTGTATTTCCTGTACTATATCAAAACTGTAAATATTTGAGGTTCAATTTTGCAGCATGTTTATTACTCTAACAAATAAAGATTAATTTTCAAATTGAAATCTCACTGCTGCAAGATCTTTATTTTTCCATTCATGAACGGGAATTTGATTTGAATACGAATCTAACTTCAGTTCCCAGCATGATGAATTGAGAATTAAGAAACTTTTTATCATTTGAATTAAATTTTCTATTGAAAAATACTCACATTTTGTATGCATTTAATTTAAAAAATGATAACGACAATAATAAATAAACAAGAGTGCCTATTTTACTACAACATTCCTTTGAGAAAGAGTCCCTTCAATTGAAGCAGCCTTTTATCACGAAGCACCCTGCCCCATTTTTGCTCTGGGGAAAACACTAGTTTAATAATTTCAAGATTACTTCAAATTTACACAAGGGTTTCTCTTCCTAACTTAGCGAAAAGAACATCACATTCACATATGTAAGAAGTACTATTCGAAAAAGGATATTTCGGCACTTTGTGAAGAAATAATGCAACAAAAAGGGGGAAGGAATGATTTAATAACCTACCTGTCAGATGGTGAAGGAGATCTAGAGTTTGAGTTACTCCTACGATGTTCTGTAAGAAAAAAGAAAAACTGTATAATACCCAAGTGCAATAACAAGTAACTATTCATCTCGATACAAAATTCTAAAACTTTGTTTGCATAAAACTATAAAAACAACTGCAGGATAGAAAACATTATAAAATAATGCTAAAATATTCCAATTCACTAATATAAATTCTCAGTAATTATTCATGTGAAATGATGAATAGCGATGTAATAAGGCACAACTTGCAATGAAAATTACAATTTACACCAATTTACATAGGACTCCATGCATGAAATAAAGCTTAGTCATTTCCAGCCGAGGACTGCAGTTTCGTGCTTATTAGCACTCATCAGCCCAGCATAGGAAAGTGACTGAGCTGGAGATGGAAAACCTCTTAAGGAAGCCAAGAGTGCCAAATACGACTCCATGGTTTTCAGAATTACAAAGAGTTAAACCTCATAATTCCGGCAAACATAACATGAAATCATTACATAGGTACCGATCATTCTAAAGAACAAATATAAGAGCTTTTCAATTGTTAAAGTATCATTTAAAAAAATTAATAAACAAATAAAGAAAATAAAGGGGGGGGAAGGAGCCCCCGTTTCTGCCGAGGTAATTAAAACCACTGGTAGAAACCGGTTAAAACTGGCATGACAAAAACCCCTTTCTGCCACATTTGTGGCAGAAACTGGCAAAAACTCAAAAAATGACATAAAAGAAATCTTTGATACCCAATAGGAATTTAGCACAGGAAAATAATAAAATGTTAGCCAAAGCACAATTTAATTACAATATCATTAAAAATCAAACATTATGTTTTTTGCACTCTGCAGCTGTTTCTAAGAAAAGGTGGATTGAAAATATGAATGATTTCTTAATTTAATATGAATAGAGGAGAAATAACAGAATACTCTCGCAACAGAAGAACTAGATGGCAATGCCATCAAGGATCCAGCAAAGATTCATGAAACTTTCATCAATTGTATATATTTTTCAAACTGGTCCATTATGTAGTAACTGGGGTGGTTTTAAAACTTGACTGGAAATAGGGTCAATTTGTTTTGTAAAGCTGTGATATTTGGTATACAATCGAGGTTACTATCGGCAAGTAAAATTCTGACATTTTTTTCTTGAGCACATGATAATTTTGATCCCAAGCAATTTAGATAACGCATATAAACTAGCAAATGACAACCAGTAACTGTCTGTTTAAATCTGTATGTCACTTCTTTTTCTTAAGTGCCCTAAAGATTAATGTCCTTTAGATTAATCCAAATGTTACAAGCATCTGCAGTTGAACAGTTCTCTTTTTGATCAAACTAAATCAAGGGCAATGAGTTTTATTTTTAACAATGATGAAATGGAATTAAATTTTTTAGTTTACTTAAACAAACATAATTTTGTAATTACTTGAATTAATAAAGATGCTTTTTAATTTTTGCCAGTTTCTGCCGGTTTATACCGGTTATAACCAGTTTCTGCCACCGGCAGGGCAGAAATTGGTTTCTGCCGGCAGAAAGCCAACCCTGGAAACAAGTTATATATTTATCTGACCGAAATAATTCAAGAAAAACTCAAGTAGAAGATAAATTGATTTATAAAATATTATTACCAAGCTCTTCATTATTGGCAGCTGTTAGCTCAATAACTCCAGACAAATGCTCATTTGCTTGTTGCACAACATGAAATAGTAACTGCTCTTGAACAGCATTATTTTCAATTACTTGTTTCAACTGCGATTCTAATTCCTTGATTGTTGCTTCTTTTTGTGCGGCTTGAAAACTCTGCAAAATTTCAAATTATGTACTAAATTTACAACAATGATAATGTTACATTAACAATGATATGAGTTCTTAAACCTTTCCCTGAATAATTTTTGGGAAAAAACACTCAGAAACATTGATATAATTTTGCATAGCTTGGCTTTGAAATAACAAGAAGTTTCGTCCAGAACTAAACGAACCTACCTTCCCATAAACCGATATTGTCTTTCTAGTATCTGATTGATGCTCTCAAAGTTAGCTAAAATCGTAAATTATTTTAAGCATAACTGTTTATCATATTAACTGATTTCTAGAAATAAAATATGCCTTGCTAATCTGAAGAAAAAAATGCATAAAAAAATAAATAACAAAAGAAAATAAAAGAACAAATTAAGTAGTAGCACCTTTTAAACAAAGCAGCTAATACATTTTTATCCATGAAAAAAATCGTAATTCGCTTTCAGAATGAAAAATAATAAGCTCATTAAAATGAATACATTATGTCAAAAAAAAATCTGTTGTTTTAACCCTGTTGCCAAAAAACATACATATATAAAAATTTAATAAATGTACTTCTAAATAAATAAAAAACAAAATGTCAAATTAACAAAAAAAAATTCATTGTCAAAAAAAGTAAATATAATAGTCTGTACATATCTTTACATAGAACACTAAAAAACTACGAATTTCTCCGCCAGAGACATTCTCATATTGGGGAAAAAAGAGTCAGATTCGGGGGTTGGGGGGATTTAATACAAAGACTCGGTGTCAGAATCAGTCATTTTCCCTTACAGCCTGCGACTCTCAATATTGGTGTCGAAGACTTTAAATTTCCAAAAGTCGGATTCAGTAATTTTTCCTCTGTGTCTAAATTTTTACCAAAACTACGGAGTCCGAGTCCAAATCGGGAATTCGGAGTCTGACTAATTTTCGGGTACAGGAGTCTGAGTCGACTGCCTTAAAAGTCTAGGAGTCGGAGTCTGAAGTTAGTCATCAAGAGCTATTTCCAACCAATTTTGTTTGGAGTACATCCGCCTTTAAGTTTGGAATCTAGATGGAATTTTAGTTTTCCTGTAGGCGCATATGTTAAAGAATGTGAACTGTTTAAAATTGAACAGAAAATTGTTCAAATCAAAAAGACATTTTCCATACATGTTCCTCATCAAAAGCAATTTCCTGCAAAATTTGTTTGAAGCTAATTCGCCTCTATATAAGTTCGGAATTTATATTTCCCTTGAATTTCCCTGTAGGTGCAAATGTTAAGTTTGAAATCAAACAAAGAATTGTTCAAGTCAAAAAATATGGGAATGAGGTATCCTCACTGAGATCTTTCGAGCAAAAATAAATTAGTTCAAATTGGACTATTCTCTTAAAAGTTATAGGGGGGGAGGACAGACCTATGGACATTTTTCCCCATCACCCCATCTCAATACCCTACTTTCCAATTTTTAATTTTTCAATATTAATTTAATTATTTTATTTATTTTCGCCTTTTTTTTCACGAAATTTTTAAGAAGCATTAGGTTTTTTTTCATGTTTTTTTCTTCCTTCTAACTTTTACTGGGAAAGTAGACTAAAAACTAAATTACAGTAAAAGACTGACTACTAGGAAAGAGGGAAAATGCTGGATTTCCAAATTTACATAATAGTTGATCGCATGGAAATGAATGTTCATAAAAAAAACCCATTCAATATGGCTATAACATAGAATTTAATTGATATTAGATAAAAATTAAAACAATAATTTTCAAATATTATAATAGCCAAAATAAACCTTTTACAAAAATGGCAATTCCCAGAACCTTTTTGTACAAAAGTATAAAAAGCACACACATTTGGTCGTGAGCATGCTCATTACATTTCATTTTCCTCATTTTTAAAATGTTTATTTTCCAAAACTTTCAAAATAACAGTAATTTTTTTCAGATAGTTTAGGTTCAACTTGTATGCACGGTTTTAATTTTTCTCCAATTTTCCACTTAAAAGGACAGAGGGTTGAAGTTTCAAAAAAAGCTGGTATCATTAGTAAAGTGATAAAAATTGAAGTACTTTATGACAGTATCATTTTTATTTTTTCTCAAAGGTGTTTTAGTGAGATCGAGAAAACTTTATCAATATTTTATCAAAATTCAAAAGTAAAAAGTAAGACATTATACAGATTTTTTTCACCGCTATCGGCAAAAAAATCTGTTGATGATTTGAACATCGAAGAATGACAAACTCATAGGTGTCCATCTGGGTCATGGTGCAGACTGCGTCATTGAAATTTTCAGGGGGATTGTTTTGAGGGGGTATTTTTCTCATTTTTAGGGGGTTTTGCTCTTGGAGGGTTTTTTTTTCTGATATTTAGAAGAGTGGGGGGAAGGTGCACCCTTGCTCTTAGGCGGGATGGACCCCCCGAAAAATTGAACAGGAAAACATAGAAATATCATACTTGGTTTATTGCCATGTTAACAATCTTCTCTATTAAATATTGAGATTCTTCAAACTGCATACTTTTCAACGAGCCAATAATATCTGCTGGATCTGTAGGTTCCTGAGAAGGAAAAGTAACAAGAAATGCTTTTAGATCTTAAAAAATAATATCAAAAATGGAAAACATTTGCAAAAAAAAAAACACACAAAACAAAGCCATGTTTAATGCATAAAGGATAAAAAAGTATGACAAACAAAGAAACGAAGTAATTTCTTGGTTCTGAATTTGAAGGAACTCTATAGAGAACAAAAGAAAGTATTAAAGCTTTAAAACAGCTATTGTTTTTTAAAAATTCAATTGTGTAGTATTCCAACATTTGCTATGCTCGGCTTTGTTGTAGGGTTGTAGGAATTTATAAGAAGTAACTATAGCCAGTGAGTTAACATTTTTACAAGAAACTGCAGCATAGTTTTTATTTTTTATTTATTTATTTATTTTATATTTTTTCAAAGTTAGTTGGCAAGACAATTTATTTTTAAATAATATACAAAGCGAAGTTTGAGTTAAAAAAAGAAATACTTGCGAGTACTATATAAAAATGAACATTTGCTAAAAAAATAACTGAACACAAAACTTAAGCTACAGAGGCGGAAGTAGAAATTTTGATATGTTTCAATAAAAAGGAAAAATATACAATTTACAAAAATGCTAACCAACAAAAGTCCTAATATACAAATTAGTAGTAACAATTGCTAAATAACTGTTAACATAAATAAATGCTTTCACATAAAAAATAATAAATATATTCTCTCTTCAAAAAATTTACGACTGGAAGTTAAAAAATTATTTTTTTTCTGTTTGGTTTTAGTTACTTAAAAAATAATACAAAGTTGAAAATTAAATTAAGTTAATTTTAATGTACCAAAACTTCCTGCATGGTATTTCCATCCATTCCGTGATAAATCCCTGGCAGCTTATCCGGAGGTTCTAAATTTACTTGAAGAAAAAAAAATCTTCGGGTGTCGACAAAGCAGTCTACTAGTGAATCCCATAAATTGAGGTTCAATACTTAGATGTTGAAGGGAAGAAAACAGATAATTCGGGATAGTGCAGTAAATGCACCTCATTACCTATACGTTTTTTAACAGAAAATCCACACATGTGTAGGAAATTAAGCTAATTACATTTGTTAGCTACAAGGACGGATGCAAGGGAGGGGCGATGGGGTCGATCACCCCTCCCTTGAGAGAGCCTGCACCAGAAATTTTCCGAAGTGAAGCTCTAAAACGAAAGTGTAGGCCGTTTTTTATGATGTTAAGGAAAGGAAAGAGGCTCAAATCTTCCGCCCAAAAACTTTTCAGAATTTGAAGTTTTAAAATGGCAAGTTTTAACGATTTTTTACTATGTAAGAAAGAGGCGTTTGGAGACCCTCCCTGAGGCATTTTACAAAATTCAAGTGTTAAAGACGAGATTTTATATATTTCTGGTAGTGTTAGGTGAAATAATGGATTCAGTAATTTTTCGAAACTGAAGTTTCAAAAAACTCGGTTTTAAAATACCTCTTTCGATAGAAATGGTAAACAGGTGGATTTGTGGACCTCCTTGGCTAAGTCTTTATGCTTTAAAACGTTTTAGATAGAAATGTTAATGCAGCTCCCCCCTTCCGCCCCCAAACATATGTAATTAGATACATAGTAAAGGTTAAAAAAAAATTCAACCGCCCCCTCCTTGAAACATTTCTGGATCCGCTCTTGGTTAGCTAGAAATACCCTATATCTCAATTTGAGAAAAGAAAAATGTTGATCACAATGAGCACTATAATAGATAGGCATGTCAAGCTATTACAATGTATCCCAGTGGAATGTTACACTTTGTGTGGAGTTTTGAATACACTATGTAACTCAAGAAAAACAAAATAAACATGAACAGAAGCTTGTAAGAATGAAAATTAGAAAAACATGTCCTACAATTGCATGAAATTGTTTCAAATATTTTATATTCTAATGTAATGTACTCACTTTTGCTTCTTCCATTTGCATTATCCCAGTTTGACAGTCAGATATGTTTTCATGGACATAATCAATATTTGCTTTTAAGCTTTCAATTTCATCTTCAAGTTCAGCTATAACAGCAAGTCCCTACAAAGCAATGTTCCAGATATAATTTAGGCAAAATTACTACGGATCAATAAAAATGTTTCCAAAAAATATCACTTTAAGAGCGATGAGCAAATAAAAGAGGTTTCATGCAGCAGAACATCTGTCATAACCACTTTATAGTTCAAGCAAATTCAATAATTTCATCTCCAAAATGTTAAATACTTTACTAGTTAATTACAGTTACTGTAATAAAATTGTATTTAAGGACAATATTTCAAAAAATCACTTGTTGGTGAAAAATTAACAGGTATATGTGGAAATTTCCTTAAAAATTAGATCAGAAACATGCATACACAAATTTAAAGGAAAATATTTCTACTCCTTTATTCTGACGTTGGTAATTTTGAGCAACACACAATTATATGACACTTAAAAGTAACTATTTATTCACTGTTTCATGAATATAACCATAGTTTATTTTCAAATCATGATGCATAAATCATGATGCAAATAGTGCGTTGCACTGCGCTTGCGCACAAAATCTTGAAATGTACATAACTTTCAACTGCAAAAGGAAAAATATCTAGCTAAAAAATGTGATTTTTACAAATTTGACTAGCAACATTTTAAAATATAAAAAATTTTTTTAGCAACAACAAATGTAAACATTTCATTTGTATCAAAAAATTACCTTTCCTTCCATAATTGCTCTATCATATTTTCTTGTCACCTTTTCTAAACATCTGCCCAGCTTTTCTCGTTCCTAAATGAACACAAATAGTAATAATAAATAGGAGGTGATTAATTAATT
The DNA here is from genome assembly GCF_026930045.1 of Uloborus diversus. NCBI lineage: Eukaryota > Metazoa > Arthropoda > Arachnida > Araneae > Uloboridae > Uloborus > Uloborus diversus. Next base: position 213,264,286 of record NC_072732.1, read on the forward strand.
CAATACATTAAATTTTGCACAAGATAATTGATCCTTCCACAAATATCATTGCAGTAAATTACTTTCATTACTTTATATTCTGGAATTTAATTGTGCTGCAATTCAAAACAGAAAATAAACTTTATTATTATATTTTTTGATGCCTTTTGATGTCATAAGTTTCTTTCCAAAATGGCAAACTTTAAAACTAGTATTTAAATAGCACCAGGAGTAATTACCAATTATAATTATTAAAAAAATCAAAATTTGATGAATGAAAGTCCACATTGAATCATTAAAGTGCGTTTCGTAAGTTGGAGTAAATGAAAACAGAAGTTTAATGTTTCAACTTGAATTCCCTTTCTTTTTTTCAAATGAATTGAGAGATAAAAATATTTTGCATTGTGTTCAAAATTACTCTCGGAGAGCAACTAGTTATGAAAAATTCAACTTTAAGACATTGTTAACGAGTGAAATTATGTTTACATTCACCCCAGCCAGTTGATGGATTTACCAGTTTACCCATAGTAAGGCATTTTTAGGGACCCCTTAGACATGAGCAAAAGTACCTAAAATATATTTCATGTGCCTTTTTGGATCCCGTAATGTTAAGGTGGTGGGGATTCCTAGCAACTGTGACATTTACAATACAGTAAGTATGCCACTGACCTAGCATGATTTCATATGACCCAGAGGCTAGTTGTAAATCTAAACTGTTTTTCTACCCCAAAGTTGATGTAGGTAAATAATCACAAGATACCAAATCAGTTCAGAAAATTAAAAAGTTCTACACCAACAATAAGCAATCCGTAACCTGTAGATCACATGCGATTTTTTTATTCTTTCAAATGTAATCTGTCATCATTTAAAAGAGAAAAGTCGTAAAATAGAGTTAAATTATGAGTTAATTTTATGCAAAACACACACAAAAGTATAATTTACATCAAAATATAATCTTTTGAAAAAATAGGGAGAATGACACTTGGTTGGTCTCCTTTATCGCAGGGGGACAGGATGTATGGAGCAATTGGAAACACTTAAATTGCACATCAAAAAAAGCTATGAAGGGGAAATATGTTACTAAATGAATCTTCAACTTGACTAAAGAAACCCACCTATTTATTCCATGTCTCCATTTACCCTAACTGACAGTCTTCTGTCTACAGTGACAATTGGTAGTTGTTCTCACTAATTTGTTAGTCAGTCCCAAAGTACAACTATCAATCAGCCCAAGAAAACTTGGTACTCATGCTTTTGCATTCAAGAGGGATGGAAAACTGAATCAACTACAAGCAGATATGCAGCTAGATAAACTCATTAGTCACAGTACTATAGTGATATCTACAGAATCAATGCTAATTTATTACAAATTAAATAAGTGCTTAATGTGCGAGAAATCTTTGCATTTTCCCTTCTGAAATGATCAAAATAATAATCATCTCGTGATCAAAAAAATATTTTTCCCAATTTTGGATTGTGATTCTATATAACTAACTCATAAAAACAAAACACATCACTGTTTGTATTTTTAATGTCCAAAAACTTTCTTATACCTAAAAGCAACACACAACCACAATCTAACATACTGTTGCTGCAGTAAAATGATCAAACAGATTCAAATCAAAAACAAAATAAAGTTTGACTCAGCTAAAATAACTTTTTGATCTTTTAAGCTCAGCAATGAGGAAAGCCAAGCACATTTAGAAATTTCTAAGGATTATACAGAATATCTTGTTTAAAACATGCCTAAGCACTCACATATACAAAAGAAACTTACTTTTAGCCATCGGTCCATGTCTTTTTCTATTGCTGCTATACTTTGCTTGTGTAAAACTAATTTATTTATCTAAAAAGAAAATTTAAAACAGTAACTTCTCTTAAAATCTCTAAAATAAAAACATCTAATGCTTCAAAAAAAAAAAATACAAAAAAAAAAAAAACACACATAATTACCTTTTTTTCCAGACCTTGCCATTTCTGCTTAGCAATTTTTGGTGAAAACAAACCTACAAAATGTATTAACAACTTTAGCCTGCTCATAATACTTTTCTTCAAAAGCACACAAAAATAAAATTTTACCTGTTCTCCATCTGCCAGATATTTTTGGGGAGACACACTTCACAACAGTCTTTTTACGTAAACTAATTATTTCTTCCGTTCGACGCTGTAACATTGTTTCCTTGCGCTTTTTATCAGCTTCCAGAGCTTTTATTTGCGACTCTTTCTTTGTCTTTTCTTTTTTTAGCTGGGCAATCTCTCTGTTGCGTTTCTGTTCTACATCTCTGTATTTTTTTGCCTCTTCTTTCATCTTATTCATTAAAACTTGCTGTAAGGCAAGAAAAAAATCATATTCATAAAATAATAATAATAATAGAAATTGGAAAAAAATGCAAGAAATGATCTTAAAATAGAAATTATATTGAGTTCCAACCTTAGCTCGCTTCATTTCAGCAACTTCTTGCTTCAATTTCTTCAACTGGTTCTCAGAATTAGAAGCATTATTCATGAAATGAACATGCTGCCTTTTAGCGGACTCCATAGTCTTCATGTCATTCTTCAAAGAAGATAACTTTTTCTCATAATCTGCTCGGATTCTCTTTTCTTCTATTTTGCTTTCAGATGTTTCTGAATATAAGAAAACAAATGCAATTTTTTTTGTCTAACTTCATGACAAATCTAAAAAATTCGGATATTACATGAAAGATAAACTACACTTAAAAAAAAAGCCATTATAAATTTTTCAAAAGAAAAGTGTTCGTAAATATGCAAAATTAGATTTCTGACAAGCTTATAAAATGAACTTTAAGTGTAATAAAATAAAAACCAGTAACAAGTTTTTCAAAACCATATTTCATTTACTTTTAAACCTTTAAATTACTTTGGAAAAATTTCTCTTTCAAAACAAAAATCTTTAAAAGAAATTTAATCTCTAACACCTTTTCAACAATTTAATAAATTTGTAAAAAAACTGCAAATAAATTACTAAAAAAATCAATGTACATGTATTTGTACATTAGTAAACAAATAATAAAAGATACACAATGCTTAGAGCAAAGATGCGAGTGTAGGTTCCAATTCTTCCAACATAATTTTTCAACTTAAAAAAACAAATAATAATAATATTATTAAATTTAAACATCAATAAGTAAAACATACTGCCTAAATTAGATAGAATTTTGTCTCTTTCCCTTTCAGTTTCTAAAATTTTAGCCTGTAGCAATGTTATTTTCTCCTCATAGTGTTTTCTCATGCTCTGGATGCGGTTCTGACTATGCTCCAGCTGCTTGATGAGTTTCTCTTTCAAGGATATTTCACAAGTCAGATCTGCCAAATTTTCACTTAGTTTTTCTGAAACAAGAGACAAAATAAAAAGTAAAACATTTAGTATTTTTCACATTCAAGAGAAGGAATGTTTGCATTGTTATATCATAGCAAGAGAGTTGAGAAATTTCAACGACCTTGAAGAAAATAGAAAACTTTGCATGCAAGATTAGCTGTTCAAAACTAAATACAGGACATCCTGGTAAACATCTCTGCCTGAGGACATATGCCTTAGTTGAAGAATGAGATGTGTACTATTTGTCATCAGACACCAAATACTTTACAAACACACACACACATATATATATAAATATATTCTAAAATTTGTGGTAGGACACAGTAATAATGATAAAAGAGAGGTGATTTTGTATAAAGTACAAGTAAATTAAACAATAAAGTAAAATAAAATATTGCAACATTAAATGTCAAACTTGCAGAGAACTGCCAGTTAGTGTATTCTTTTATTTTACACAATGAAGGTTTAAGAGTGCAAATTAATGCTCTTTTTTTTTTTCTTTTTTTTTTTTTGCAAAGTACCTGTATGTCATATTCAGTTTTCTTGGAGATTGAGCAACTTAACATTGCAATATTTTCTTTTACTTCTCAGCACGAAGGTATTTCTTTATTTTTTAAATTAAACAATGTTGAGCAGTTGCATATATATATATATATATATATATATATATATATATATATATTTCAATGAAAAGTTTTTGAGTTGAAGTACGGATTAAAAGAACTAAAAGAAGATAAAAGCAACATTATGAAGTAATATGATTTACTATAAAACATAGGCAACTTTAAAGCCTACCATCTTGATCTGTTTTTTCTGTATCAGAACCAGAACTGCTACCATCTTCTTCATAGACTTCTTCATTGTTCTAAAAATAGATGACTGGATGAATAAACAAATTTTTAGAACACATAAAATAAATTCTCGAAAAAACACCATGAAGTAAACAAACAATTCAGAAATAGCAACGGAAATTGCCTTATTTATGTTACTTTTGTTCATGCTACATTTTCCAAAAAGATAATAATTCTCAATTGATTAGAATTTATATACTAAGAAGACGTGCTAGAGATAATCAATAAAATTTCAAGATGAAAGTCCATTTTCCCCTATAATATAATGTGATGAAATTTCATTTTCTCTTATAATATAGTCTAAAACATTTTCTTTTTTTTTAAATGTAATAAAAAAGTTACCCAAAGTCAGGAACATTGTCCAGGTTTCCAAAAAATCCATATGTATATAATTATAGAAAAGGTGTAAGTTTGTGCAGCAAAATGTATACTTGTAAATTAAAACTAAAATGAAATCCAATAGCAAAGAAAGTTACAAGGAAACTAAAAAAAAAAAAAAACACTTCAAAGCAAAAAAAAAAAAAAACTGGAGCTATCTGAGGTATAATAAGCAATTTGGGATTGCTCAATAATGCCATTTTAATACAGAACTATTAGTTTAAAAATTACTTCATTTTCATCTGCAATGTCTTTATCTTCATCACTAAGATTAACATTTTCTTTTTCTTTTCTGGAAAAAAATATGTAGTAAAAAATTAAACACTATGCAATGCAAAGTTATACAAAATCTAGATTCAAATTTAGCACTTCACGATGACTAAACTATTTACGTATTTTCTTAATATTGCTGTTACTGACAGTGAAATCTTATATAATAGAGACAAGAACATATAATGCTAACACCAAAACTTGGGCTTGTATTAGTTTAGATCTGATCTATTTTTTACAACTTTAACTGTATTAATACAATGAGACATGTTTTATTTGGATTGGATAGATGTATAATAAAAATTCCATACAACTGTATCAAAATGAGGCATACCATTTTAATTTTAAAAAAGTATATAAAAAGGCCTAACAATATCTAACAATATGACTTCAGTGAGTAAATTAAAATTTAAAAAAATCTCAAACAGTCATGCTTACAAATTTCATCGAGCATACGTGCATCAAAATAAGCAGTTTTTAAACTCGAACAAAACCAATTAAAAACAGCAGAAAAACAAACATGCGGAGGAAAAAAGCTACACAATCAACATTAAAATTTACCATCACTTAATTTTCAATCAAAAATTGAGAAAAAACAATGTTACATTTGAAAACAAACTCAGTAGCAAAGAATCTTACACAGTCGTTGTTGATTTCAGCTTTCTTTCTTTACGCTTCAATCTTTGAACATTCTTTTTGGCCTCTTCCAACACTTCTGTGACAGACTGAGCTGTATCTACTCTTATATCATACTGACCAGTAATTGCAACAGTTGAGGTTGGGGTAAACGAGCAACGGGGGGATTGTCTTTGCGATTGCTTTCGTAGCAGTGCACATGATTCTTCATATTCAATCAATTTAGCTCTAAAAAATTTACAAAAAAGAAAAGAAAAAAGAAGGCTTAAAATGATAGCTAAAACTGACAGTATTCAATAAAACTTTCAATGGCAAAATAGTGATATAAATATAATTTGAGCAAATTGTTATGGCTATCCGTTTGCTTACATGAAAATCACCCATGCATAATTAATGCATATCAGTTTTGAAGCAGACAAAAGAACCAAAATTACTTCCTCAATAAAAAGTTACAGTGTTAGCAAAAAACTTATTATTTTTTTATTTTTTAAATTATAATATTCACCTCACGTTATGTCCCAAACCAATCATGCTTAGCATTAACTACCCGTCCCAGGACCAGATTAAGGCATGGGCACATGGAGCACAGGCCCAGGGTACCAAATCTGTACCTAAAGTTTAAACAATTTGAAGTAATTTCATATTGCAATTAAGCAAGATGTACAATGTACATATTTAATTGAAAAGAAAAACTATTTACAAATTCCAAAACCCAAAATATTTCATTACTTCATTATATTAGGGTTCATACTCTATTTGGATGAAAAAATTCCATGACTTTTCCAAGACTTTTTTATGACTTCAATGAAAATTTTCATGACCTCGTTACATGAAGAGAATAGTACTAGTTAATCTCAAACTTGGTAATATTTGGAAATGAGCATTAGCAAAACGTCTGTATGAATGCCACAGCCTCATTGGAGCACTTACATGTAATGGAGAAAATATAAGTGCACACTTAAAAACTAAACTTTTCTTATTTGTCTTCATCATATAAATTTAAGTAAAGTAAAATACAGTGAAGAAAATATGATGATGCTTAACTGTCTGATTTTTTTTTTTTTTTTTTTTAAACAGGCACAATGACATTGAATGGGACAAAGGTTGAATGAGTCATCACTAAGTTTCAATAAATTTGCTTCAAAAGTTACCTTCTAGTGCCAACAGTGCCTTTAATCATTCACGTAACTTGACAGTATTTTGGTTCTTTGAAGTAAAGCCACATAGTTTAGTTCTTCATGTTTCTAAACCAGATCTTTTTTGAAAAAACCATTCAGTAATGAATCAATCTTCCGATTCAAAAGTATATTTGTTCTGTTTACAAATTTGCATATTTTCAAATGCATATAAATTAATAGGTTCAGAAATTCCAGAACACGTTTAATTCTCAACATTGAACGTAGCAGTGGGTCGCATGATTTAGTTTTGGGTGACGTATCTTGGGCACTACTGTTTTAGGTCACTAGAATTCCTGTTTTTCTGTATTCTATCGCCTGACTTAAGATCTTTATTTTCTAAAACATTCAACAAATTAAGATAAACTCTAATAAATTAAAAAAGTTCTTACGAGTGATGGAATCGAACTCGCATGCAATTGAATTGTTTTTTTTTTTTTGAGTGGGCGTGGCAAAACTAAGAATGAGAAATTTTGCTACTACAGAATAATATGATACATAAGAAGTGTTGAAAATAACAGAAAATTCAAAATAAGTGATGTCCAGGCACTAAAATCACATTGCAAAAAATGGCAAGTGGCTGCAATAGAAGTGGATGCAATGAGATTTCAAAATTCAGATTGATTTTTGGATCGTTCAATTTTAAACTTTTAATAGCTTTTATGTGCTATACTGTTAAATCACTCAAGATTTATAATGCTCCTTTAGCTACTGTTCACTTCTCTTTGTCCAGGAAATTTTTCCATGACTTGAAATAAATTTCTATGACTTTCAATGAAAATTTCAATTTTCCATGACTTTTCCAGGTCTGAAATTCTGTTATTTTTTTTTCCATGACTTTCCAGGATTTCCATGACCAGTACGAACCCTGTTATATTGTATAAGGGGGGGAAGGGGGGGGCACCAACAAATATGCTTTGTGCCTAATGCTTTCAAAAATCATAGTAGGTCGATGTCTCTTCCCATTTTTATTGTTCTTAAATGTGTTTTCATTGGCACGTAATGCCTTTAGGTGTTTAATTCAAAGTTTATTGGATCATAATTTTATAATCCTCATACATGTAACAGCGAATGATCGAGTAATGCTTCTGACATCATCAACAATGAAACTCTTCCCACGACATGATAATTTGATATTGGTAATGTTTGACCAAGCAGGGAAATGCTTTATTTTGACATGGCTGAACAGGATCCGGTATCTTAACTGTTTTATTGGTAAGACTGTCATTTTAGGAGCATGAAGAAACGAGAAAGTGGTCAGCAATGAATGCTATCTACTGAAGTTAAGGGTTAATTCACTGAATTTAGGGTCAAAATTTCAACTATCAAAATAGCACCAAGCAGGCAATTGCTTCATTCAAATGTCTAAGCAATTTTCACCGTCATACCTTGATGGGCGATTTTTTAGTCAATGAACAATAATAGTTTTTTGAAAAAAAAAGCTTCCAACTTTAATCAGAAGCAGGGTATTGTGTAAGTATATTTGTCTTGTACTAGGCTCAAGGATGTTTGAATAGTTTGCTGGTGCATTGTTAACTACTATTAAATTTCATTAAAATTGAGAGTCCATGTCAGTCTAGTTAGAAACTAGAGGTGCGGCTTAGAATCAGTGTATAATAAGTTCTATGGGGGAAGGGGGACAGACGACCAAAGTGACAAAGGGCCTGACATGGCTCTCAGCCACCCTGGTTCTAACCAGAGCATGACATTATGTGTTATTTGTTGTCGATGGGGTTTTATGTAATTTACAAATGCTGAGTGTTCTTTACATTGCATTTTACACCAAAACAATGGACGTGAATTCTGGGCTTGCAATTCTTTTTCGACCACACTTTACAAAACAACTTCATTTCAGCTACGAGACTTATTTTAAATTATTGTAAGGATTTTTAATTATCACAGATTTAGTGATTTACATGATGTACTGTCTCAATCATTGGGTCATTAGGTTTCTGTCCAAGGTCATTGACTTCAAGTATGTATTAGACAAAGCACATGATACCAGTCTTTGAGAGTTTCTTGCTTACATCAATTCTTTGAACATTAAATACAAAATGAAAAAAGTTCAGGCAGCAATAACCATACCTTAAGGATTCAATTTCTTCAACATATGCCTTAATCACGGCTGAAATGTCAGATTTAGAGTCACTGCCTACAAGAAAAAAAAAGTAAAATAATTAAAATTACTATTGCTGCACAAATAAACAAAACTACATACAACTATTAAATTATACTCAAGACATGGGCTAAACTGTAGACATATTTACATTTTGAATAATGAAAAACGTTTGAGCAGATAAAAATCAACACAGTGTATTGAGATTTTTTTGGACGCAAACATTATTTGCTCTTGTGCCACTGGCATCGACTTATAAGGTCATAGAATCTGCCAAAATTTTAAGAAAAGCATGAAACTTTAAAACCGGCCAAGAAATTGAAGGTAACACACTATTTCAGTCTTCATGAGGCAGGACCTCCATCTGCAAAGAGTGAAAGGTGTTTCGATTATTCATCAAAACTTGCTAAATTTGGCGACTTTTAAAACACCATATTTTGATGACAGGGACATGAGGGCAAATAATATGTGCATCCAAAAACATGTTTCGTGCTTTTTAAGGCATTCACAAATTCACTTATTTATGATTAAAAAAATTGTCAACAATTGAAGAATTTTTTTAAATCATAAACAAAAAATAAATAAATACATATCAATGACATTCATTAAGAATTCAATACCCACCACCTGTTATCCAATCTCCACTCTGCTTTTCGACTAGAAGCATTGTATTTTTGGCGGTTAATCTATCAATAGTTTCTTGAAGTGCTTTGATTCTGGTTTTAAGCGTACTGTTCTCTAACTGCAACATGGTATTTTCATGATACATATCATTTATACATTCAGCACCATCATCACCAATAATTCTTTTGCCCTAAAAAAATAAATACCTTTATAAAGCAATAAAACAATGGAATTTAATGTATATAAATAAACACAATTAAATCAATTATGTTTTTTAGAGAGCATAAAATTAACAATCTTGACTGAGACATTTAGAAGAAAGAGTTAAACCTTAATTACAATCACTAACCTTTGGTAAATAAAGGAAATAAAAAATATTTCTTTAAAAAAAATTAATTGTCTCCCCTCCCCCCAACAGGGTTCTAGTTTTAGCTGCATAATGTTGCACATTTTAATGAATAATTAAAAGAAACAGGATGTGTATTTATCACAACTGAAATAATTTTTAAAACTAATTTTATGATTTAAATGCAACTTTTCTTATATTAACATTAAAAATTGTTCACAACAAAGACAAAGTACACTCCTGTATAATGAATATTAAGCAACCTACAATATAAACTAATGGCAAAACTTGTAACATGTATTCAATGTATTAAAAAATAAGTAATATACAGTTGGCTCTCTGTTTAACAACTTTTAAGGGACCACAAAAAATCATCCTTAAGTAGAAAGCGTCCTTAAATAGGATGCTTTTAACACTAAAGTGGACCATATGGGACTGTGAACAGCAGTCGTTAAATAGAGCGTCGTTAAACAGAGAGCCAACTGTACTTCAATTAAATTTGAAATTATTTTGTGCATATAAAACTGTGAAACAAGTATATATTGTGCTCCTATGATGTGATTAATCTTTTGGAACATGCTGTAATTTATTACTTGCATAGGATGTAAAACTAACTGCTTACTTAAATAATGAATAGTGACTGATTATGGGATTGATAATCCAAATTTCTTTTATGTACTCATTTATTTTGATTTTAAACTTAATCATTTCTTATATCAAAGCCAAATGGCCAAAACTGGACAAAATTGATTTTATCTGTAGCTAAAACCACCATTGGCCGAAACTCTTACAACCCTGCCTCCTAGAGGCCTGAAACTAGAATATGCTTAATGTTTTAACTTAGTCCACTTCCAATACTGGCTCATACAGAAGCGCAGCAAAAAAACTACCTTCTGGGTGGGGTTTTTGGTCATCAGTCTTTATGTTTATAAAACCACCAGATTAGGATTGGCAATATGTTTTCAAGCCAAGGGTTCTGAGATCGGCTTTAACACCAAAGCTTCCCCCATTGCTGTGCCACTGGGATCGTATACAAGTAGTGTTTAAAGGATAGATCCAGCTCCCGGTTCACAGGGTCTCATTACTGAAATATCAGCACTAATTGAATGTAACTTCAGGTTGAAAATAAAAATTCATCAGTAATTTTCTGGTGCATATTAGCCAATCAATCCCCCCCCCCCCAATAGCTTTCTATTAAAATCAATTCTTATAAATTTTTAGCAATGTATGAGCCTATGGTATGAGCTCATAGACCTCCAACGGTCTGTGAACCCCGCTTTGAAACACCACTTTAAATGGCCTTTTGTAACAGATCACTGAAATGAAGCACTTTGAAGCACTTGTAGAAAACAATATTTGTAAATTTAAAATAAAAGAAAAAAGTTTAAAAAAATGAGACAAGCTGTATGCATGTGAAGAGTAAGAATTAAAAGCAATAAATAACACACCTGCTTGAACTCCATCAGTTCTATTTGCAAATTTTCAACTTGTTTGATCAAAGCACTTATTGTCTGGCTAGATTTATCTTTGTTGGCAATGACTTTATTCCTGATATTTTTAGCTCTATTTGCATATTTAAGAGTGCTTAAAGTTTCTACAAAATCTCGATCAGATGGCGAAACACAAGCAATCATTAGTGTCCGACTGTAAAAAAAAAAGTTATATGCAATTTGATAAAAAAAAGTTAAGATTTTTTTTTTCAGAAAGATCAGGTGAGAAATGAGGTCATTTTAAAAGACATTCTAAAAACATATACAAGCAATTTCTTGTAACAGGTGAGTTTTACATTATTATCTCTAGCCATTCCTTATTCGACAGAATTTAAAAAAAATTCAAAATAACGTTGCAGCAAAAAATACTAGTAATAAGTGTTTTTTAATCATTTATTTATTATACTTGATACAATTTGGACAGAAAACTTTACATCGCAATCAATTAAAAGTTAAGTTTGAACAATATTTCAAAAATTACAACAATAAAATCAGTCACATCCTGCTCATCTTAGGCTTAGCAAACTTGAAGCAAGTGATTACATCTCTTGTACTTAAAAACCACTCCAAAAAGATGTTAATAGTCTACGAATTATGACGCGTTTATACAAATATTCTAAAATATTTCTATTTCAAGTTTTTATGAAACAATAAATAAGTAAGATAACTTTAGAGCATCACTAAAGCAAAAAAAAACTTGGGAGCAGTTGTATTGCAATAATGTTTACACTAAAACATAGGCACACAAAATTTTTCAATTTATTAAATTTTTTGCAAAGCACATAACTTGCAACATCTTTTTATGAATGTGTTATTCATTAAAGAATAGAAAAAATAAAGATTATAGAAAAAGGAGCAAACTTGTAAAAGAGCTAACTTCCATAAACACTTTTTAAAAATACTGAACAGTTTAAAAACAAAACATGTCCTTTAACAATTTTTACTTCTTTCAAGAAGAAAATTTTATTTTAATTTTGAATGAAGAAAATGTCATGGGAACTGAAACAATAAAAATGTACACAATGAGTGTGATTTTCCTAATTTGGAAATCAAAAAAAAAATTTTCTTTTTCAGTTTTAACCATACAGTAGGCACCGCTTAATGTGATCACTTAGGGACAAACATAGTTTGATAACAATAACCAAAACGAATCCATGGATGATAAAATGTTGATTTTTTCAATTAAGAAGCATTTATTCTTACAACTGCAAATCTAAATTACAATAACTCAACTAAACGGATTTCTAAATTATAAATTACTAGATTAGCAGAATGGAATAGCTCTTTTTTCCTTCGATTTAACCATCAGGCTGATGTTACAAAGTCTTTTTTGTCCTTTAAAAGGCACCTTTGCGGGGAAAAAGCAAGATCTGCTTTTTGCCGCAACAACAAACACATCCTTTTCCCTGATATTTGTAAACCACAATTTCAAAGTAGATTCAGGTTCATCATCTTCTCCAGCATGGTTTTGCCTGTTGTTCAAATTTTCATTTAGCTTCATTTTGTTTTCAATCTCATCCTTGTCACAATGAGTAACTTACAAAGTAATGGCTGAGAAATGTTTATTTGTTCTTCCACATTTCATTGACTCATCACAGTTAAATTGTCAGAGCGTTTTAAAATGTCAATTTTTTTCTTAACAGTTAAATTTTTGCACTTTTTCTCCATGGCTAAAATGTTTGACCATTTAGAGTGAAGTTTTTAGCATAACTGAGCAGGTAGAAAAAGTCAGCTTTGCTGATGAAAAGGGAACTTGTTTTTCTGGAAGCTACTTGTCAGGGTTTGCTTTTGTATTTCTTTTAATTGAAGAACACAAAAGGGAAAAAAATTGAAAGTTTATGAAAAAATGATAGCAATAAACGAAGACACTGATTACAATATCCGACTTCTTTAACATGTGTTAATATACAAATGTTCCAGTACTTCATGATTCTGATATATAACATTAAGCGAATGATAACATTAACAGTGATCACATTAAGTGGCGCCTACTGTATTAAATATTGTTCTATTAGCATAAAAGAAATTTTTATTCAAATAATGAGTGAAACCAACAACAAAATAACAATTTATATTGTTTATTCAAAACACAAACAGGGAACTCGCATTAACCTCCTCAGTCTCAATGCTGCCTGTAGAAGACACTAAAACAATACGTGCAAAAAGGGTAAATGATATGTGTCAACGCTGCAAAGTATTAATTAATTTTTTTATAAATAGCTGATAGTATTGTAAAATAGTATTTCTGTGACAAATTTTTATGCATAGCCTGTTTACAATTAAAAAACGAGTACAGCATTTTCTAAAGGAAGAAAAAGCATGCATGCCCATCGGAAGTGCCTGTATTTTTTATTATTTTTATAGTAGAAAATTATTAAACATGCAACTGAATTCCTGTTTTTTCATGTGAAATCATCAGTTTTCATTCCAATCTTCCTTCTACTGCTTTAGATCAACTTTATATTAGTGTTGATCGTCCACCATACTTTCACAAAATAAAAATGATAAATTTTTAACAGTTTTTTTGTACCTTTCTATGTGTTTAGAAACAATCAATACAAAAAAGAAATGATAATAATTTATCATTCAAAGTTAGCATTGGGTCTGAAGAGGTTTATATGAATTATCAATGAAGTTTTTGCCGACAAACAAGAAAGTACGTGTTAAAAGGAAGATGAACATCATACACCTTAACCTAAATTTCTAACGAATCCAACATCAAATTGCAGTTTAATAAATGACAGTATAAGTACCTGTTGCCCCCTAAAGAATCTTGCAAAAGGCGAGTTAGCTTTGAGTCTCTGTATGGTATATGAGTAGCTTTTTTAGATTTATCTCCTAGAGCTGATATGACATTGCCAAGAGCCAGCTAAAGATAAAAATATTTTATTTGCAGATATTTTAATTACTTTCATAAAATTAAAAGATATTAACAGGATTATTAAATTTATTACAACAAAAGACATTAGCGATTTGTATGTCACACATGCAATGTGTGACATACAAATTATTCACACACTGCATGTGTGACATACATGTGCATGTGTGCCTTATTCTCGTTGCCACAGAAGGGAGAAATTGCATTTGGATCCCAGATGGTTTGTCTTGGTGATTATCAGTGGCGTAGCTAGACCCGACTTTCGGGGGGGGTTACTTCTTTTATATATATATATATATATATATATATATATATATATATATATATATATATATATATATAATCGCTTGGAATTTTTTCCTTTTCTTCCTTTTTTTTTTCTTTCTTTTCTCTCTTCTTTTTCTCTTTTTTTTTTGAGACTAACTTTTCGGGGGGGGTTTTGTCCCCAAAACCCCCCCCTTAGCTACGCCCCTGGTGATTATAATACCCATAACCAAACTATAATTTTTGTCAAGATCCAAAATAATTCTAATTTATCTTAAAATCAAAAGAATAACTCCTTATACCTCTATCTTTTTCTTCTTAAAGGATTCAGTGTACAGTGAAATCTCATTACAACAAACTTCAAGGGACTGCAATTTTCATTTGTTGTAACTGAGATTTTATTGTAATGGAATTCAAGCAATGTGGTGGCAAGAAAATAAAGGCTTTTTTTTTTTTTTTTTGCTTAAAGGGATATTTTGTTGTATTGGTTATAGTAACAGGATTTCACTCTTATTTTCAATACAAATACTCTTCATAAACCAATGAGAACTGCCGATAAGAAATCAAAAACAATACACTTGACTTAAACATTTTTACTAACCAAATATTGAGGGAGGAAATCAGCATTAGTAAATGAAAATATATTATCGAATTATGTAGTAAATGGTCTTTTAAAACAGGCAACTCAAACCATAGTAACACATTTTTATGCATTACAGCATTTTGATAATGACAAAAATCTTGATCATTATCAAGAACAATATTCCTTTGTTTTAATATACTTCTTGAAATTAAAAGCAATTTTTTGAAACATAATTGAAATCCATTTTTATTGCCTTGCAACTAAGGAATTTTAATTAAGTTTCACAAGCCAACAGATTTGATAAGATGTCACAAATAATTGTATTTCATCTAAGGGAAGATCCAGGTTCAGGTTTTGGAGGAAGTCATTATTAGAAAAAGCAACATTGTAGTCAATGTGCAATAATCAGGCACAAATACTGGGGCTGGAGTGAATTTTTCAATATAAGTCCAAACAATCATATAAGGTCACATTTGGTTGTGTAAAGGTAGAAATCATGAACCCAACCCTTTTGGATCCAGACCAGATTTTACAACACATAAAACGTACTATAGGCAGCAAAAACACAAAAAATACATTTTAAACTAAAATTAAAAGGCTATAGAAACATATGTAGTATTTGCACTTCCAGTGATTTTTTTCATATTTTGAAATGCTAAATGATATTTTATTAAAGAAAACAAGAACTCACCAGGCCAGAATTAATACATATACTCTCTTTTTGTCTATCACCCGTAGCACCAGTACGCTTAAGTCTCTCAGAACCAGCCAAATCAACAAAATGAAATTTGGCAGTTACTGTTTCAAAATCACTCAGAGACTCCAAATGTTCATGTATAGATGAATTACATGTCTCATCACGGTTTGCCTAAAAGTATAATATAAAGGAGCATTTATTGTGGGTGATACATACAAACAGACTACCAAAACATACATGTGTATTATATATACATGCAAATTTTTAAATACTGAATGATTCATCAAGATAGCTGTGTTTCTGAATAGTTGGTTGTTTTAAAAACTTGAATATTTAAAATTTCATATCAGAAATCAACTTTTTATGCTATGGATTATTAGAAAAAAAAAGTGGAAAAAGTGCTTAAAAACAATAAACGAAAGTTCTATGCAAGAAATGTGAACCAAAGCTTTGAGATTTTTCCTTTGTTACAGTTTAAGGTTTTCTTAAATTAATAAACATTAGTGCTTAAAGAAGAAAAGCACAAAAAATAATTTTCATTCTAAACACATAAATATGTTTAAAATAAACCATAAATTACGCTAAAAGTTAATCAGTAATAAAGATGTAAAAAACTTATAAATTTGTTCTTTATCAATGCACATAATATTTAATCAAACTTTTCCATAAGCAATTGTTTATCTCATTTTAAAATATACCTATGACTATAATTATACATCTGATAGGTGAATAAACATTTATTTTGCTAATATCATTCTAAGCTCTACTTAGGCATATTTCTTAATTGAATGTTAATTTGGGTAAACCTATAATGACAAAATTTCACAAAGTGGTCAGGTCATCAAAAGTGTTTTGGATTAATTGTGCTTCTAAAGCATTTTTTTTTTTTTTTTTTTTTTTGAATGCAAAACATCTTTGGAGAACAGCTGCTTTTTAAAATGTGACTGTCCGATATTCCTGTACAAAAGCAAATAATTTTCAGGCAACTAGATGATAGTTATCAAACAATAGAGTCACTATCGCTCCGTTTTCAAAACAAAGATTGCAACACAAAGATCCATACCCGAGATTTTCAGATAATCCGATAAATGTGATATCATTCAGACATGAGTCAAGGAAAGCTAGGATTTTTACAAGGTGTGAAAATACTTCCTAAGATTTGTGAGAGGAGTGAAATTCATTTCAGTCGAGGAAATGCACAAACAGAGTGAAGACCATAATGCTCATCATCAATTTAAAAAAACTTGCTTACTACAAATAAAACGAAAGATGACAGGGAAAGATTTTTAACAATTAGAATGCCTGACATTTTGCATTTAAAAGAATGAGGGAACGTTCAAAAGTAATATTTTTTAAATTCCTATTAATTCATATAATATACAAGTGGGAAAATACACGTGAATAAACTTCTGAGGCATATTTCTGATTTCCAATTCATGAAAAACACTTGTGGAAGTGGTATTGTTGTGGAGGACAATCAGGACATCAATTTAAAAAATGCATTGATATTTACCTTTGTTAACTTAACTAATCTTTGTTGTTTTATGTGGAGTGTAAATATTGCATGTGATCTGGAAGACTGAGTATTCATACCCGTACTAGCAGTTGTTCTGGAGAGGGATCCAATTTTTAAACAGTGTAGAGCCTACAAAACGAGAGATCATATTTATCATTGATTCATTTCAGGAGCAGGTTTTTTAAATTATTTTTCAAAATACAGTAATTTGTTATCACATAATTTTTAGGAATAACTTGAGTTGTTTAACAATCAGACACATATAAAATTATTGTAAAAAATAGGTAAAAACGATTCAATAATATCTCTACATGAATAACATTAGAGTCCAACAAAATTAGTCTTCAGAATATTTTAATAAAGAAATTGTCCTGAATTATTTATTCTTGAAGGAAAACATATTATTTTAATAGATTCCCAAATAAATATAATAGTTTTACCAAAGCCCCCAGCCATAATCAACTCGAAACATTAATTTTTAATCAAGAACATTACAGTTCAAATCTCCCATAAAATGTATGCCTCACTAGCCAAATCGACTCCATAACTCCATAAAACAAAAAGTAGAGAATAGTTATGAAGAAGATGGTGTTATCCATAGAAGTAAATTGGCTCTCGTGTTACATTTTCTGCCATCACATGGTCAGAAATGTACTGAACCAAAACTTTAATAAAAATTCACATGTTAATCATTAATAAAGCACTATTAAAGCAGAAATTGGATTTTTTTTTAAAGCGGAGTTAATCAATTTGGCAATTAAGGCATCCAAATATTAGCCAAACTTCCTCCTGAGTACTATCACTTATGAATAAAAGTAATAATAATGAAAATTGTGTTTGATCCCGATACATGCCAACACTGCAAGAAATACTAAAATCATCAAATGATTAAGGTACTCTACTAAGATGTCCTACTAAGATGTTCTATTACTTTAGGGGTTTACTCAAGTTAAGACATTGAGAAATTTTTTCAAATGAAGATACTAATGTTAAACTCACTTCTTGTACATTTGTGACACATTGAGCAATAACTCCATCAGCATAGATTTGGCCTAAGGAATCTCCATGAATCCTTATGATTTTTCGATTCTAAATACAAGGCAAAAATATAAAACGTTGGTTACAAAAAATAAATACAACACATTAAGTAAATTAAAATAATAAACCATGAGCTGGATTAAATCACAACAAATTTTAAACAGTTTTTTGGTACAAATGCTGTATAATCATAGGCTCTAAAGGTTGAATGCAATACAGTTTTTAAATTCATATTTCCACACTATTTATACATCACATTATTTTCCATGTTATATTTCCATAATCCACATTATAAGATGCATCTTTTATTTATTAATTTTTTTCTTCAACTGCTTGGAATTACTTCAAAATATCAGATCTGTATTAAACTGTTGTTAAAATAATTTTTACATAATCAATTTTGTAAATGACCTGTTTTTGTCATTTTTATAAAATATCTACTTTTGGGACTGCTTTAGATAGTCTATTTTGGAACCCAAAAAATGAGCTAAGACAGATTCCATAAGCTGTATGAGCAAAAACGAACACAAAACATTGGAAGTATGAATTCAGGCAATGCAAAGAGTTACAATTATTGGTGAAATTTTACTTAACACACACCCTACAGATATGAATGCACTTCCATTTGATAAACATGTTTCAATTCCTGGCAGATGCAGGCACCCTTTTTAACAATAGTTAAACTTTTTTTTTTTCGTGTTTGATCGTAAATTAGAGCTTTTACAGTACAATCAAAATAAAAAAAATTTATGTACTGTGAAAGAGAAATGAAGATTAGTTCTTATGACTTTCTTAATTTGAATAAGCTAAAGGCTTTTTAAACAAAACTATGATTCCTGTGAGAAGATTATAATAAATTTGAACATTGCAAAACAAATTTAAGTAGGTAACAAATATGCATAGTGTTATCCAGATGCAAGTCTAAAATTTCAGTATTAATAACAGAATAATTTATTTCTAAATAAATTAGCACGGACACAAGTGGAAAAGTATATAAAAAGCAACAAGAAACAATAAATTTATTAAGATACATTTTTTATGTATGCAAAATTTTACCTTATTATCCATATCTCTAGTTGAATCTAAAAGATCTATTATTTCTTCATTGTATAGCTAGAAATAATGAAAAAAAAATCCATAATGTATTCTCACATACTAGACACACAATATACATTTAAGAACATAACAATTCTGTAGGTTTATAAAATATCTCCCCCTAAAACCTAGCAAATTCATAAATAATGTAGTTGACTCAATCTGCCTTGTGAGCAATTGAAAATTAATTTCGGAAAAAATTAGAATTCATTAATGCCTAAAAAGGTCACTATACAAAAAAAGTAGGTTTTTGAAGTTGGAATTCAAAAATTCTGAAAAAAAAAAAATCTTTTTTTTAGTGTTAATTTATATTGTTCCTTTTAGACACCTTTTTACTCTCACATAGTAAGTCACATTCTTTATTGGTTATTTTGTAACTTTCTTTTGTAGTCAAAAGTTTGGATATGAACAGAGGGTAACTGATATTAAATATATTTTTAACCGTTTACCCGCCAATGTTCCAAAAATGGAACATCATATTTAAGTGAAAATTTTCCCAAGAAATAACGTTAAAATAAACAAGTTTTTTTAACACAGTTTAGTCTTATTTCAAAGTATTTTTTGATTTTCTGCTTGATTGTTTATATGTTTTCAATTATTTATTGCGATTTTTCGAAGATGAGTGTTTTTTTAGCTTTTTGCAACTTTTTCTTATAAAATTTACCAAAAATTGGTTTTTTCAGAAAATGTGATGATATTTATTATAGTTGTGAAAAATACTTCAATGTATGATTTTAAAATGCTTGTAGAAATGTACAATGATATTTCCGAAAGGTGTACCCCTTCAAAATAGCATGTTCCAATTTTGGAACATTGGCGCTTTTAGGGAGTCAAATTTCCAAGAAGTAAATCGTTCGACTTCCAAGGGGAAATTTCATTTTTCGTAATATATGTTTCTTTTTTTTTTCTCATTTTGAATGTACTCTGATGTAGATGTTGGCAAAACCAAGTAAGTTTATATTTTGAAAGGATATGACGTTTTGTTAGCAAAGAAAATAATAACAGTCTTCTGTTTGACGGACTATATGGTTCCGAATCCACACCTGCTCGGACAGCTGCATTGTCACGTAATAATAAAAAATAATATTAGTGAGAGTTTTATTCTTCATATTTTAAATGCAGTTCAATAATTCGCTAGCTTTGTTTTCGGGCGAAACGAAATTCTGTTTGACATATACCAACTGTTCATAAATGTTAAAAAATGTCTACAAGATTTCTTACTGTAGAACAAGCTGTGGCTTATTTAGAGACATTGTCAGATTCGGATTTGTCAGATGTAGATATATGCCAATTACCCCCTGATGAACTAGGCAATATCACTGAGGAAGAATAGATGTTGAGAGAGATGAAATCCTACAATTTTTTGGTTTGTTGCTATTGAGTGGGTACCATTCTGTTCCTTCTGAAGATATGTATTGGAGCAGTGCAGAAGATACATCTGGGCCAATTGTACTAACAGTTATGCCTCAAAATCGTTTTCGAAAAATAAAAAACAACTTTCATTTGATGGACAACCATGAATTAAAACAAAATGACAAACTAAGAAAAGTTTTCCTTATTTACGAAGAATTGCGTAAAAAGCCTCAACAATTTGGTGTATTTCATGAAAAATTAAGCATAGATGAATCTATGGTTCCCTACTACGGTCGGCATTCATGTAAAATGTTTATTAGATGAAAACCAATAAGATTCGGCTTCAAAATTTGGATGCTGTGCTCTTCAAGTGGATACCCACATTCCATGGAGATTTATTCAGGCAAAAAAGAAGGATCCCCTGATGTGCAATTAGGATCCAGAGTTGTAAATGATCTATTATCAGTTTTGACTGACACGTCTAAGCATGAAGTATACTTTGATAACTTTTTTACATCATATGACTTAATTTCTCAACTATCAAAAAAAAAGTGTACGAGCAACAGGAACAATTCGTGAAAACCGAACTGGCCATTGTCCACGGAAATCCAAAAAAGCCCTTTCTAAAGAAGATCGCGGAAATTTTAACTATCGATCTGATGGATCAGTGTACATGTGCAGCTGGAGAGATAATGCAGTGGTTACAGTAGCATCTAATTGTTATACACATGATCCACTTGCATCTGTAAAATGTTACTCAAATGTGCAGAAATGCAAGATAGATGTGCCACAACCTCATCTTATCAAGAGAAACAATGAAGGAATGGGGGGTGTGGACGTCTTTGATAAACTTTTAGGGAGCTACAGACCTCATTTGAGGAGTAAAAAATGGTGGGGGAATCTTTTTAGTAATGCGCTGAATATTTCAGTTGTAGCTAGTTGGTTACTTCATTGTGATTTACACGAAGTCAAGATGAAGCATTTAGAGTTCCGAAGAGAAATAACAACTCACCTCCTAAGAAGAAAAGTATGAGTGGAAAGTCCTCTAGGGCCTCGTTGTCATTTACATAAGCGGTCAAGAATGTCTGACGGACATTATATTGTATCTGCATCCCAAGGACGTTGCGCGGTGTGCAAAAAAATACGACTAAGAAATGTTTCCATTGCGACAAACGACTTCACCAGCAATGCTTCCTTTCATATGATGGGCATTAGATATTTCAGTATTGGATTTTCTGAATTCTGATATGTACACAAATGCAATTTAAAATATTATTTTTCCGCAATAAAGTATGCTAAGATAAAAACCGCATTCAAAACCTCTTAGTTTAAAAAAATTCTCTGAAAAAAAAAACTTCATGCAAAACGCCAATGTTCCAAAAATGGAACACACTGAAAATCATAGTAAAAAAATTTTTTCTGGAAATTTTATTTTATTTCTGTATTTACTAGACACAAATAGACATAATTTCAAAAAATTACTCTTAATTTGATCATCCGTCAATAGTTCGGCGGTTAAACGGTTAAAATGTTTTTAAACTTTTCATTTAAATAAACTTGCATCTTGTACGAGGAACACTATTTGAACTGATTAAAATATACAAATCTTTCTAAAAATGGATTTAAAAAAAAGTTGTATGCTCTATTTCTGATGGTATATCTTCCGTTACATCTATACTGTAACGGATGATACAAATACTTATGTTTTTCTATGCACATTGTGTTGATTTAGGGTTAACACAACATGTTATTCAGAATTTACTTTTAAAAAAGTGATTCAATTTTAACTATAAAAAAATTTTTTGTACAAACAATTCTTTCCTTTTTTGATCAAGAATGTAGGATACACAAAGTTAAGGACCTATTTGACTTCAAAGACAATAATGCTGAAATTCTTTCACACTAAGTCCTTTTGCTTCACTCTGAACACCCAGAGTTGAAAAGGACTAACTTGTGAGTCTAAACCTCGGTAATGAGCTGCCAGTACTGCCGTCTATAGGAAATTCTATTACTTAATTAAATCCTGAACGGAGGATACAAGAAATACTGTGACAGTGATTCAAAAGATTATCAATGCTATATATTTTTTTATTTTATAACATGATTCTTTTAACCTATTTAAAAAACATCAAATGATTCAAATTTCACTATTAAATCTGTTATATTTTTTTGTACTGAGTAAATAAATGAAAAAGTACATGGGAAGAAATATGTTGGGACACGTAACGGAGGCATACAAGTATCCCTCCGTTCAGAGAAAAAAAACATTTAAAACATTACAACGTTATTAATTTGTATTGATCATTTTCAAAATTTGTTATACTTTTCTAAATCTCATAAAAAAGTATTTAAAAATAAATATCTTTGAAAGTACCCTAGACCTAAAAAAGCCCGTTTTTTGTAGAATGGCCCAAAAATGTTTGAACAATTTGTTTGAAAACAAAAAGAAGTATCATAAAAGTTCTTAATCAGCATATTTACTTTAACAGAAAAGTTAAATTTAATCTAAATGCTACAAAAATCTAAAGGTAAAATTTTTTTTCTGTGACAAAATGGTGCAACCAAGGGAGGAAATTACAATACATAATGAATCATTTTGCGAACAAACGTGACTTCTCTACATAGTATAAAATAAAGTCCCTAAAAAGCGTCTGTGTGTTTGAACTCGCAAAACTCGAGAACTACCCGGCCGATTTCGATGAAATTTTCACAGGTTGTTCGTTTAAGTCCTGAAAAGGTTTACAGACCAGCTCGAAAAAATTAGATGAATAGTTCGTTTTTTTATTCCAATTTAGGCCCAATTTTTTCATAAATTCCCAATTATGGGGGTGAAAAATTACTCGCACATATTAATATTACATATCGTTGGAAAGAGTAGAACTTTCCGCGTTCTACGCAATTTGTTTCAATTATCTAACTTAATCATGACGGAAGTTATTTGCATTTTTAAATCGAATTTATTTAGGCTCAGCTGAAATTTAGGCACTACTTTCTTCGTTAAATCTATCAATAAAAAGTGAAGGGATTGTCCCACAGTTTTCTTTATCACAAAACTGAAAAGAGCGGCTTTTTTTACTCCAGATCTAACTAGACCTATGGTCGAAAGTTTAACCCTGTATCTCCATTAGAAAAAAAGTTATAAGCGAATTAAATGAAGTTCAAAAATCTGTTCTTTATACAAGTTTTAACCATTTTATTTTCCGTTTCCACGGTAACGCTTTTTGAATCCATTGTTTATTTCCATCTTTCTCATTTTTAATTCTTAAACTTATTTTACTTCTGCGTTTCCATGGTTACGCTTTTTAAATCCATCTTTCTCTTTTAAATTTCTTAAAAGTAATTTAATATCTGTCATCATTGTTTGGAGGGAATATTTTGCATGATGGGGTTTTTTTTCTTTTATTTGAGCCTGATTGTTGAACATACGTCACTTGACACAATTTTTATATTCAAAGTAGACCGGGCAAAGCCGGGCAATGCAGCTAGTACCAAGTAAAGAAGTAAGCATCGAGGCACTACACAGAAGGTGTCAAGACTGTGTTAGAAAAAAGTTGTTAGCCGAATCTTGAGACCAAAAATTTTGATTTCATACTTAGATTTGCAAACCAAGGAGCCAAATTGGATGCCTAAAGTTTAGCATCAAAGCTTTTCTCTCCCGACAAATTGTGATTAAAGATCTACGATTGACCAGAAGAATAAATTTGTACAGTTTTCCAAATACAATCAATTTTGTTTTTGAAAAAATAATTTTCTTCTGTACATATTTTACAGGTATTTTGAATATGCTACTAGAAATATATAGCATTTAAATTCATCAAACTTTTTTTTAAATTCAGATGCACGTATATTTATTCATTAAAATCAGCACCTAGATTGTTCATTTTAATGCATAGATCCTAGATGTTAAAATGATGCCAAAATTTAATTTTTATTCTTAACACTGATCAAAGATTTTATGACATATTGAATAGTTAAAATAAATGAAGGCAATTAAAGTAATAAACATATAGTACTTAGAATTTATCTTAAAAAGAGAAATAAAATAGCATAAAATACCATAAAACATGTCTTACTTCCATAAATTGAGCGTTCACTTTAAATTCGGGAGGAGTTCCTCCTTTTTTCTTTTCCTGTTCTTGAATGTCATGTATCTTCTGAAACAAGTGTTCCACAGCTCGTGGAATGATTCCCCTTTCGTCTTGCTGAAAACTGTGATCCAAACCAGTACCCATTGTGTATGTTTTGCCAGATCCTGTCTGAATAAATTTATTTTTTGTTAAGAAAATTTCATTTTCCAACTCACATTTGCAAGTTGTGCTTTAGTTCACATGGATTTTTTTCAGATTTAAATGTTGTCTCATTCTTTTCCAAAGATGAGGTTTTCAAACAGAAAGATGACCGTAGATTATGGAAAATTTTTGATACATCATGTATCCTACACTAGGATAAAGACTAGATTACTGTAGCATTAAGAATTTTGCATTAAAAATGTGGAAATGATTAAGACTCGGAAGTGAAAAAGTTTCCAATGCGGATGTCCATTCCTGTCATATTAATGGCATAATTCATCAAGAAGGAATAAAACAAATATTCATGATGATCACAAATTCAAAAAAAAAAAAAAATCAATACTTTCTTCTTTTATACATTAGATATAGAAGAAAGTGGGGAAAAGAAGGGGAGGAAATATTTTGCGAAGTACTTTTTAAAGTTTAATTTAATAATTCGTTGCTTTATGATCTTTTTTCAGTTTATTACATTTAACTAATATCAAAATAGTTTGAATTTTACTCATTAAAATTTAAAAAAAAAAAAAGAATACAGTAGGTGAATTTTCCAGTATCAGTGGGACCACTTACATTTTGCAGTATAGGAACATTTTATAATATACTATTGAAGACTAAGGATATGGTTTGATTCCACAAAAGGGAAGGTACACAATGAAAAATTTGCAGTATTTTAACAGTACAATAAATAGGTGTTGAACAACTTCTTTTCAACTTGGTTACAGAAGAGCGGCAGGAAAAATCTATTTTTTGCTTTCTTATATTTCAGTTTCAATCCAAACTGCAACACTCGCAGAAAAACTGCAGGAAATTCAGTAGAACAGGTTTCTGCAAATTCTGAAATGTTTGATCACGAGGATGTGTGAAAAATGAACACAAATGATGAAAAACGTAAACACAAGAAATCAAACGACGACAATTATGGCCATTAGGTGGCATACCTCATCGCTGTGCTTGTCCTGACAGAGAAAGTTATATTGTGATTTTTAATTTTCGCTGAAGAAAAGAAATGCAAGAGCTGAGCTCCATGCAAATTCAGTCCTGAATGGGATCATAAATTTAATTCAACTGCATAAAGAGATACTTTTTGACATTTGAAGCTTTTTTCGGTTATTTTTAAATATTACAAAACCATTGCCTTCCATTTCTTTGAGTTAATTATGGATAGAGTTCCTACAGAAGGAATGGACGCCCATACACAACATTTTAAGGGCTCAGACATTTTCCCCTTAGTTTAACAGGATATTTTCCCCCCATAGAAACCGATTTCAGTAGATTAGAGTTATTAAAATTTGCCATTTTTAAGAACTTATTCATTAATGGTAGGAGAAGAAATGTTTTTACATTTTTGCAAAGAAAAAAGTACTAAAAGCAAGGAAGATCTAATTTCTAAGGGGGAAGGAGCCTTGAGCCCCCATTGACCTCCCCCCCCCCCCCCATATGAGCACTCATGATAGAAGGCAATAACATGTATATTTTAAGACAAAGAGATGTGATGATGAAAAATCGTAACTGCTGTACAGAACATAATTATTCATGAAAAGGAAAACATGAAATACTGCAAAACATATATAATTATTTACATACTTGTCCATAAGCCAATACGGTTGCATTGTAACCATCAAAGCAACTGCAAATGAAATATAATTCTTTGAGTTACATAGTTTTTAAAAAGGAATCAAATAAAATTATAAACATATGAATCATAGATGTAAAGATGAAAAACGCAGTCTTAATTAGCTTTTCAGATTAATACCATATATTTATGCTACTAAACTTAAAAAAAAATCAGAATTCTTGACTGTCAACTGCAGCATCTAAAATCAGACCTACTTGGAAATTTACATTTAAAATGATAGCAATGACTTTTTTGTCCCCTCTTGAATTAATAAAAATGCAAAAGAAAACTAGTACTATTTGCGCCAGGTAATATAATAGCTGCTTATTTAAAGACTACAGTGGCTGCCGCTTATATGAATCACGTTTACTGTTTTGATTCCATAAAGTGGCTGATTTGATAAAGCGGCTAATTCAATAAAGATGGATTTTGTTCTGTTTTTGTCGATTTGATTCATTAAAGTGGTCGATTCAATAAACCACTGATTCAATAACCGGCGTCCACCGACCCACTGTAGGAAATTGCCCGTCAAGGCATGACAGGACAAAATTGCTTCTACTCTTCTACACTTTAACGGCGCAATTGCCTGTTTGCTGATATTTTGATACTTGAAATTTTAACTATAACTCAAGTGAATTAACACTAAACTCCAGTGGACAGCGTTGATTTTCAACCACTTTTTTGATTCATCACATTCTCCTAAAATGACTGTCTTACCAGTAAAACAGTTCAGTAACCTGATCGAGTTCAGCCTTGTCACAATAAAGCCTTTCCCTGGATGGTAAACATTACCAAAACATATTGCTTACAATCGGCGAGCTCGACCGGTAGCGACCGGTTAGTTAATCACATGACAGCTAATGATCATGTGCTCCAATCAACAGCTTAAAATGGTAACCGGTGAGGTAACCGATAGATGATAGTGTTGGATATAATTTGAGGTTATAGAGCTAATAGCCTACAGCTAAGCTGAAAATTAGGCAACTCATTTCCAACTGAAAATTTGAGGGAGTGGTCTGCCCGAAGAAAATAAAACATGAATCATTCTTTACACTGAAAAACATTTATTTAACATATATTAAAAATGGTTACAATACAATAATTTGGTCCTCCGAAGAAAAATTAAATTATGTTAAAAAGATCTTACAATAAGTCCATGCAGGTATCAAAAAGTCCTGTCGATGTTCCATAGTGAATCCCCACAGGTAGATGGACGGCATCGCAATCTCCACCAGAATTGCAAGCTGGTCAGTTCACACCTTATGAGCCAAGTTCACCATATCAGGGAAAAAATATCGAAGATGGACACGATCCTTTTTCCTCGGAGACCAAACGACCCACTTAAATTTAATTATAACTTTTCACTTTTATAGACGTCATGGCAGCACACGCTTCCAAAACTAAAGACATCAGCAGTGAATCATTCAGAAAAGATCAGACCTCACCTGAGAGGCCAGTAGCAAAAAACTTATGATGACATGGACGAACACATTTACAAACACAAACAACACAAGACGAGGAGACAAGTGAAAGAAAAAGTAGCAGTGCGCTCGAGCTATGGCCGGTCTGCATATTTATAGCCAGATTCGACCTTGCTCGTAACAATGTGACGTTACCTTATTGTTGGATATAATTTGAGGTTAATTGCCTACAGCTAAGCTGAAAATTAGGCAACTCATTTCCAACTAAAAATTTGAGGTAGTGGTCTGCCCGAAGAAAATAAAACATGAATCATTCTTTACACTGAAAAACATTTATTTCACATATATTGAGAAAATGATTACAACACAATGATTTGTTCCCCGAAGAAAAATTTTAAAAAAAGAGATCTTACAATAAGTCCATGCATGGATCAAAAGTCCTGTCGATGTTCCATGGCGACACCTCACCGGTAGATGGACGGCATAGCAATTTCCACCAGGATTGCAGGCTGGTCAGTTCGTACCACGTGAGCAACAGTTCACCACATCAGGAGAAAAAACATATCGAAGATGGACATGATCTTCTTTCCCCGGAGAACAAATGACCCACATCAGGGAAAATTATAACTTTTCACTTTGATAGACGTCATCACAACATGCGCTTTCCAGACTGGAGACATCAACAATGCATTATTCAGGAAAGGCCAGACCTCACCTGAGAGGCCAGTAGCGAAGAATTTATGATGACATTGACAAACACATTCACAGCACACCAACAACACAAGACGAGGAGACGAGTAAAAGAAAAGTAGTAGTGCCAAGCGATCGAGCTACGGCCGGTCTGCGTATTTATAGCCAGATTCGGCCTTTCTCGAAACAATGTGACGTTACATTATTTGCATATTGCCAGAACAACACAACTCGGTAATCACACAGCTTGCAGGTTGCACAATTCTTATTTAATTTGGCATTCAGCACTTAACACCTCAACATGGTTTCATCATGTGATCGACACGTGCTCTTTCGGAAGTTTACCGACGTCTGCCGAATGACGGCAACCAATCATAGCGTGCCACATGTTTTTCCGAATACTTCCGATTCAAACTCGGACATTTGAGTGTCGGTGGCAGGTGGATGGGATTTCCCGCGCAAGGTTTTCTCCCGGAATGGCAAAAGGTAAGTCACAAAAATGTTTTTTTTTTAAACAATATTGGTGAAATCCTTCAAGAACAAAAATAAAGGCATTTAGCCCAACAAGTTCCCCCCTCTTGAAGGAATTTCATCAAAAACCACATTTATATACATTAAAACATTTAACTACATTCATATTATATTTACAAAAGATACATTTGAAAAACAGTTCAAAAATTTGATATGCCCCCCCTCATTTAATCCCAATTAAATATAATTTTACAAAGTTTATTTAAACAATTCTTAGATAGGGCTTTAGTGAAAATGTCCGCGATGTTTACATTTGTCCTCACATATTTAATCAAAAAAATCTTTTGGTCAATTAAATTTCTTAAAAAATGGTACCTTACATCAATGTGTTTTGTACGGGAATTCTCAATGGGAGACTTAGAAAAATCAATTGTTGCAGTGTTATCACAATAAATGACTGTATCCTTAAGCTGGAGGTTTTCAATATTTAATTCACTTATTTCTGTAATTATCCTCTTCAGCCAGACCATTTCTTTTGCAGTTTCACCAAGTGAAATATATTCTGCTTCCATTGTGGATAACGCAACACATTTATGTTTAAATGTCCTCCAATTAATCGGGACCCGATCAATACACAAAATTGATCCTCCCATTGAGACTCTATCCTCCCGATTAGCGGCGTAATCGGAGTCTGAAAATCCCCGTAGATCTACACTACTGATTGAGCTTAAATTTAGTTTGTATGATATTGTATACTTTAAATACCCTAGCAATCTTAACAGAAAATCCCAATGCTTCCTTCCGGGATTTGCTTGAAATTGGGAAAAAATATTCACCGCATAAGAGATGTCAGGCCGGGTCTTTCCCGCTATGTATGCCATACAACCCAACAAATTTCTGTGTGGGAGCTTTTCTGCTTCCCTTTTTTCTTCCTCAGTTTTCGGGCAGTCGTCTTTTGACAAAACTGTACCCTTTGAGATTGGAAGGGTTGAATTTGGCACATAGTAATCGGAGAACAACCCCAAGACCTTCGAAATATAAGAGCTTTGGTGAATAAAAAGATTATTTTTATCTTCCACAAATTCAATCCCCAGTAGCTTTCTGGTTTTCCCCATTTCTTTAATATCATACATACTTTTAATTTCATTAATTACCTTTTTAATTAAATTTTCATTTTTTGCTAGAATTATTATATCTACATAAATAAGAAGAAAAGTATTTTTGTCTCTATGGTATACACAATTACATCCTTTTAATTTTTGAAAACCAAAACCACGAAGAACACTGTCTATTTCTAAGAACCAGTTTCTTCCGGACTGGTGTAGTCCATAGAGAGACTTCTTCAATTTACAGACAAAATTAGGGTGGCTTTTACTGACAAAACCCTCTGGTTGTCTCATGTAGATTTGTTCCTCTAAATCAGCATACAGGTAAGCATTTTTTACATCAATTTGTGAGTGACACCATTTTAAAAGACATATAAAAATAGAAAAGAAAACTCTTACAAGTGAAAACTCAATTACTGGACTGAAAACTTCAGAATATGACTCAATTGATTGACGGTCCCCCTTTACAACTAATCTGGCCTTGTATCTTACAATTTCACCCCTGTCATTTACCTTGAGGTCGTAGACCCACCTGTTTCCCAAAATTGGTTTCCCCTCTGGTGGGGGTACACCTCTCTTTGGTTAATGACATCTAATTCAGACTCCATGGCCAGTTTCCAGTTGTCAACCTCCGGGGTAGCCATACATTGCCTATACGAATTCGGTATAGAAATTTCTACCAAACTTGCTTCTTCACTTTCTCCCGAACTTTCACTGTCGTCACAGATTTCCCCTACTGTTGGATTTGTAGATGAAAAGTCAAAAAGTTTTGGTTTATACTCTATTTTATTTTCACTACAATATTTTAAAACCTGTTTTAATGAATTTAACCTTACTTTATTTTTACCGGCAATTGTATAATAAATATCAGTCCTGTCCCCGGTCTTTCTCTTTTTGGCTTCTCTAACCCATTTAATTTTTTCACAGGGAGTTTGCTCAACACTCTCCTGGATTTCCTGTTCAAGTTGAACTTCACTTATAGGCCTGATAAAGTTAAATTTTCTCTCATTCTTATTTTGGACTTTTAATTCCCCCCATTTTTCATTTTCATTAAACTTGACGTTAATAGTTTCTGTGACTGTTCTGGTTTCAGGATCCCAGATTCTGTACCCTTTGGTACGTAAGGCATATCCGACCATAATCCCCTTGGTAGCCCTCATATCTAACTTTTTTAGTTTAGACTTAGGCTGACCTACATAGGCAGTACACCCAAAAATACGTAGGTGCCTCACTGAAGGTTTACGCCCAGAAAACAGCTCAAAAGGGGTCTTGTCCATATTTCCTATTACTGTCCGATTCCTCACATAATTGAAACAAAGAGCGGCTTCAGCCCAAAACTCATCCCCCAATCCAGAATCATTGAGCATAGACCTCACACCATTCATTATGGTTAAATTATATCTTTCTACTACCCCGTTCATTTGCGGGGTGTAGGAATTGGTCCGCTCTATCTTTATTCCCTGATTGGTGAGATAGTTCTCAAAATCTTTGTTAACAAATTCTGTTCCATTATCGGAACGGATAGCCAAAATTTTTGAGTTCAGGAATCTTTCAGTCCTTTTTTGAAAATTTACAAAAACATTAAATGCCTCATTTTTTGTTCTTAAAAAGAAAACATATGACTTTCTTGAGAAATCATCTATAATTACAAAAATATATTTCTTTCCCCCCAAGGACTCGGTCTGAAGGGGTCCCATCAGGTCCATGTAGAGCAATTGAAGTGCAGAATTAGTACGCCTTTCTGGCATAGATTTAAACGAGCACTTCCTCATTTTTCCCAATTGACAAGGGTCACAATTGGGTTTTTGCCCCTTCTTAATCTCTAGTCCTTGGACTGCACCAAGTTTACTCATTTTGGTGATACTTTCCATATTTATATGGCAAAATCTCCTATGCCATTTTTCCATATCAACACTGACCATATTGGCCCCTTCAGACTGGTCCTTGGTCTTAAAAACTTTTGTATAATTAACATTTTCACAATCAATATAGAAATTTGGTTTAACATGATAAAGTTTATTTATTAAATTTGCTGTAAATAATTTAACATTTTCTTGATTAAAAACACAGATTTTTCCGGGCAACCATTTGAGCTTATAGCCCTGTCTGTCTATACAAGAACCAGAGATTAGGTTGCGTCGCAGTGTTTGAGCATAGAAAACATTATTGAGGGTGATGGTAACTAATTTTCCATCTGATTCAATTTTAAAAATCACTTTCCCAATGCCCTCTACTTGGCTCTTCACGTTTCCTACAGCTACCTCCATTTGTGTGTTTTGTACAGGCTCTAGCTCGGCAAACAACGACTTATCTCGACAAAAATGAGATGTGCTGCCGCTATCCAATAGCCATGTATCCTCACATTTTGGGTAGGTAGTGTTTGCAGAAATTTCGTTTTCATTTACTGAACAAAACATTCCTGCCTGAGGGTCTTCTTTGGTTTTGAATTTAAAATTCTTATCCTGTTTTACTTTGTTACGGCTCCAACACCTCGACCCAATATGCCCTTTCTTTTTACAAATGTAACAAACTTTATTCTTAGCAAGAAATTTACTCCTACCATTTGCTATTCCGGAGTTTCCGGGTTTTGAAAACATTGCCGAATTTTCTACATTAGGCTCTTCGGCCAAATACCTAATCCTGCCTTCCTCAGCCAGTAGTTCGTCTTTTACTTTAGAGAAGGTAAATCTCTCTTCTTCCCATCTATAGATGGCTTGAACAATACTGCTGAAATTTGGAGGTAAATGCCGTATCAATTGAAAAGTTCTGAGTTTTTCTTCCATAATCTATCCATTTTCGACTAATTGGTTAAAAATTCCCCCCAACCTTGCAGCGAATAATCCCACCGTTTCACCTTCTTGCATTTTGCAAGAGAAGTAGGATTCCCATAGTGCGGCCACTCTGGCCAAAGATGGGGGTTCAAAATTTGCCTTAAGGGCATTCCAAGCTTCACAAGGATCTTCTAAATTATCAATTAACCTTTTTATGTCCTTTTCTAAGTTTAAATAGATGATGGCTAAAGCTTGGCCACATCTTTTTCTGTCAGCACTAGTTAATTCCCCTTCTGGTTTCTTTTGGGTAATCTCCCATAAATCCCTTTCTATGAGTACCATTTTTATATCTTTGGACCAGGTAGCCCAATTATGGGAGCCCAACTTCTCAACATTTCTATAATCTTTCTCCATAATAAAAAATGATTCAATTTTCTCTGGGCAGGTCAACCACGCTCTGCTACCACCTGTTGGATATAATTTGAGGTTATAGAGCTAATAGCCTACAGCTAAGCTGAAAATTAGGCAACTCATTTCCAACTGAAAATTTGAGGGAGTGGTCTGCCCGAAGAAAATAAAACATGAATCATTCTTTACACTGAAAAACATTTATTTAACATATATTAAAAATGGTTACAATACAATAATTTGGTCCTCCGAAGAAAAATTAAATTATGTTAAAAAGATCTTACAATAAGTCCATGCAGGTATCAAAAAGTCCTGTCGATGTTCCATAGTGAATCCCCACAGGTAGATGGACGGCATCGCAATCTCCACCAGAATTGCAAGCTGGTCAGTTCACACCTTATGAGCCAAGTTCACCACATCAGGGAAAAAATATCGAAGATGGACACGATCCTTTTTCCTCGGAGACCAAACAACCCACTTAGATTTAATTATAACTTTTCACTTTTATAGACGTCATGGCAGCACACGCTTCCGAAACTAAAGACATCAGCAGTGAATCATTCAGAAAAGATCAGACCTCACCTGAGAGGCCAGTAGCAAAAAACTTATGATGACATGGACGAACACATTTACAAACACAAACAACACAAGACGAGGAGACAAGTGAAAGAAAAAGTAGCAGTGCGCTCGAGCTATGGCCGGTCTGCATATTTATAGCCAGATTCAACCTTGCTCGTAACAATGTGACGTTACCTTATTTGCATATTGCAAGAACAATTCAACTCGAAAAAACGCAGCTTGCAGGTTGCACAATTCTTATTTAATTTAACATTCAGCACCAAACACCTCAACATGGTTTTCTCATGTGATCAACATGTGCCTTGTCGGAAGTTTACCGACGTCTGCCGAATGACGGCAACCAATCATAGCGTGCCACATATTTTTCCGAACACTTTCGATTCAAACTCGGACATTTGAGTGTCGGTGGCAGGTGGATGGGATTTCCCGTGCAAGGTTTTTCCCGGAATGGCAAAAGGTAAGTCACAATTTTTTTAAAACAATATTGGTGAAATCCTTCAAGAAACAAAAATAAAGGCATTTAGCCCAACAGATAGAACGCTGCGGTTTGTAACCGGTTACTTACCGGTAAACCGGTGAGGTTCGTCGAACGTGAGCATTATCAAATTATCACACCTATTTCATTGTTGAAAGATGCAGGTTACTCGATCATCAGCTATTATTCATAAGGATGTCTTTATTATGATGCAAAATTATTTCCATACATAACTCAGTTTTTATTGAACAGGCGTCAGTCAACTAACAAACAGTGTTGACTAATATACCCCCTTTTAACAAAAGGTGATTCACATGTCAATTAAATGAGAAAACAATTTAACAAGTAGTTAATTAACAAGTCAATTTAACAAGTCATTAATGTGTCAATTAATCAGGAAAATAAATTAAGCCAGTAAAAGTTTAATCATAATAAAATAAGCTATCCCCATACCAAAAAAAAGCAAACCATTAAAAGATGTTAAAATTCCATTAAAAGGTGAAAAATTCGACTAACTAAACTAACGATTAAAAGCTTCATCAGGGGTTGTTACAGGTTTTTATTTTTAGGCCCACAATTCATCACAATTCGTGAAAAAAAAAAAGATTTTTTTTTCTTGTAAAAAAGAACAAATTTTTTGGGCATTTTTGTTAAACGTATATTTTTGTGAAAAAATTCTGCCACACAGCATGTTTTCTTATCACAAATCTAATCTGAAATCCCTTTGGCCTAAAGGACTTCACTGGGAAAGACCTGAAAGCTGGAGGTTTTTTAGTGATGTCTTGCTTTTAAATGAATTGATTCAGCTTTAAAGTGATGAAAGAACTATTTTTACAAAAGCATTGTGTGAAAGGAGGATATGAAATTTCATAAAGAGACTGCAAAGCGAACCCAATTTACATCTGAATTTATCCATGTTCGTTGAAATCTCTAAAAACAGCCAAATAAAAGTATAGTTAGCAACAATATGAAAATAATCCGGTTTCATGAAAATAAAACCGGAACGAGCATAGTAGTGACCAAAACGATATTTTTCCTGATTTCGCAAAGTAAGAAAGAATACAAATCACCAAAAGCCAATGTATGCCTGTTCAACTTTTACTGAAAATTTTTTGCTTCAGAAAAAATAGAAAGAAATTGCTTGTGTTTACTACCAATTAGGGGAATTTATATAATGTTTTTCTAGTTGTGAGATTGCAAATGTATCTAAGGCACATGTACTTAATGGTTGCGTATGAAAAAGGAAAAAGAACAAGTTCGAACGGACATGGATCAACCTCAACTTTCAAGCAGCAAGATCAGATCCCTGGTTCTTGTAATTTGCAGTCTGGTGCTTTAACCACCATGCTAACAAGTATCTCATAGCTTGCGGGTCGAAAGTGGATTTATGTGCATGTGTGCTGTTTTTTACGTGCTGCTGCAGAATAGAATATGATACCGGTGCAGGCATTAAAACCACCCATCTGACTGTTAATAGTCAGATGCATCAAAAAAATTTCAAAAAGGTACCTTATGGCATTGAGGCCAGCAGCAAAGGTAGATTTATATGCATTGACTCGTAAGGCATACATCTTTCAATTGTATGTCCGAAGTAAAACTAAAACATGAAAAAAAACTTACCCGTCAACAAGTTCCTTAACGCAACTATCAAATACATCTTCTTGGAGAGTCGGCATGTCAAATACCTCATCGAAGGTATAAGACTTGTCATTGCCAATCCAGATCTGTGGTTCATTGGAAACGGTGGTAGTACACACATGGCACAGGTCAAGAATATCACGAGAAATCAAAGGACGAATTCTGAAAGAGAATGAAATCATTAAATTGAGAAAATCATATATCAATGTTATTGAATATGAATGAAATCATTAAATTGAGAAAATTGTATATCAATGTTATTCAATAAACTAGAAAATTGCCTGTCAAGGTATGACAGGTGAAAATTGCTTCTACATTTGAATGAAGCAATTGCTTTGATTGGTGATATTTGCATAGTTTAAATTTTAACCCTAACTCCAGTGGATCAACCCTTAACTCCAGAAGATAGTGTTCATTGTTGACCCCTTTTCTGTTTCTTCATTCTCCTAAAATGAGTCTTACCAGTAAAACAGTTCGGTGACCAGATCCAGTTCAGCCTTGTCAAAATGAAGCATTTCTCTGCCAATATCAAACATTCCAAAACAATATTATCAAATTATCATGCTATTGCGTGAGTTTCTTTGTTGATTTCGGGGTCAGTCATAAATGACTTTTACAAGGCTCTCCAACATATTGTTTACCCCCCCCCCCCCCCAAAGCAGAATACTTTACGATGTTCTGCAACGGAAAATCATTTGACTAAAATTGTCCTGCAAGTACTTTAAGCATTGTACGCGAAAAAACGTGACATTTTAAACAAGTTGGGTGGCAAAAATCAAAATCATTTCATAGTTTTTTTTTAACTGGACTGTTACTATTTATTTTTGTGGAAATGAGATATTTCCGGAAACATCACAGCTTTCAACCAAATGACTAATTAAACAGCACTGAATTTGGAAAATTAGTTGATCATGAAAACTATAAAATCAAAAAAACTTTAACAAGGTGTCAAACCTAAACCGATTGGGATTCTCCAAAAATAGTTTATATGCTTTCCAAAATGCATAGAAAGAGCAAAGATACAAAATTTTATAAAAATCCGAACCTAGGTGTCAAACCACATTTTTTGGTTAATTTTACATGGCATGAAGGAGCAATTAAAATAATGTTACTAAACAAAGAAATTACTGAAATAATTAATAGAATGAGTTGAGTTTGGGTTGCATGTAATAAAACAATTCAAAACAATTAAAATATTTTCTGGATGCAAAAGGATTGAAATCTTAAACAAGACACACAATTTCCGCGATGGACATGTTGGCATGTTTCCTAAACATGCATGGCAGAAATTGTAGTGGATGAAGATCGATTGGGAAAAACCTACAAAGGACTAATCGAATTCAACATCGCGAGCTTTCCCCCAAATTATCGTAATTTGAGGCAATTTTAGATTTTCTACTAATTTTAAGAAATTTGCAAACTTTACAGATTTTCTGCACCGCAGTTTCTGCAGATTTTCGGCATCGTGGTTTCTGCAAATTTTCGGCACCGCGGTTTCTGCAAATTTTTGGCACCGCGGTTTCTGCAAATTTTCGGCACCGCGGTTTCTGCAAATTTTCGGCATCGCGGTTTCTGCAAATTTTCGGCACCGTGGTTTCTGCAGAAATTTCAATGAAATTTGCAGAATTTCTGCAGAAAATTTGTCAGTTTTCCTCTCACATTTGAACAGAATTGTTCTGCAGCTCAGGCATCTGTTCTGCGACGTACGTCGCAAATTTAGTAGTATTCTACTTTGGGGGTTTACCCCTACCTCCCTACAAATATTTGACCCCTCATTTTAAGAATCTCTGGCCCCCTTCAGGCTCGGGCCAGGGCCAACAGTTGTCTTTTCTCTCCTCCTCCAGTACATGCCCCTGCACGGATTCAACAACAGCTGGTAGAAGATCTTCCGAGTTTGCTAATGGTGACTGGGGAAAGTTAAATATGCTTTTGTCAACAAGAACTTAGGTTTTTAAGTTCTCATTCCAAATCAATACCCTAAGGGGTTCTAGATTAGAGGTGTCTCGACTTATAGTCTGGCTTCTATTAGATAGAACATCTATTAGACGACGAATATAGATCTATTTCTATATTCGTCGGCTTCCAGTCTGGTTCAAAACCCAGAACTCCTCTTCAGGGCCCCTTCCAGTTAACTACATGTAGCGGTAAATACGGGGGGACCCTGGAGTGTAGTACAGTGCCCCCCGCTTATTAAAATCACCTTCGTTTTGAGGAAATTTGATTTTATAAAGAGGGTGATTTTATAAACCGGCATACCTACATTCTCTTTGAAAAATGAAAGATTTTGAAGTTTAAATACTCTAAAAACAGAATGAATTACTTCATTTATTTTTATTCTAAGTGTTTCAAAATACAGTTGACATTTTAAACATCAGATATTTTCGTTATTTGCCCAAGGTTCTTAATCAAAGAACAATAAGCCAATATTCCGTTATGCTCTGCTTCCTTCCAGAGCATTAACGCATCCATGATCATTTCCATGATAGAATATTCCATGTTAGAATCTTCCTTCACTAACAAATCAGAAAAATCATTTCTATTGTCAAGGAATGACTGAAAATTTTTGTTTTTGGCTCTGTATCATTGATGTCGGTATTCCCGTTGTTTTTGTCCTCCTTTGTTACTCCTAAAAGCTCTTCTTCCAGTAAGTTTTGAACTGTGTAAGTTTAATACAAATACAAAAGTGACGACCAGCAACAGGCTTTGGGCCCAGCTAGACTGGTCCTAATCTATTTACAATCCCCAGTGAAGATCAATGGCCCTCTTAAAACTATCTACTCCCTTGCTCATTACCACCTCTTCCGGTAAACTGTTTCAAGGTTCCACTACCCTGCTATAATAATAATTTTTCCTAATATCCATGTTAGCCTGAGATTTAAATAGCTTAAAACAATGACCCCTTGTCCTGTTTTCAGTGCTAAACTTCAGCCCCGTAACATCTTTCATTTTAATAAATTTAAACAACTGAATCATGTCCCCTCGGTCTCTTCTTTGCTCAAGACTGTACATTTTTAACCTTCTAAGCCTGGAATCATAGTCTAAGTGAGAAAGTCCATTTATTAGCCTTGTAGCTCGCCTTTGAACCCTTTCCAATACATTAATGTCTTTCTTAAGATAAGGAGACCAAAATTGAACAGCATACTCCAAATGAGGTCTTACCTTAACTTCTGGAAAGAAGTTAAGGTTCTGGAAGTTAATAACTTAACTT
This sequence comes from Uloborus diversus, assembly GCF_026930045.1. Taxonomy (NCBI): domain Eukaryota; kingdom Metazoa; phylum Arthropoda; class Arachnida; order Araneae; family Uloboridae; genus Uloborus; species Uloborus diversus. Next base: position 213,303,583 of record NC_072732.1, read on the forward strand.
CTGGAAAGAGTTCTGGAACCAATCGTATAAAATGTCTCCAATGGCCCAAACTCTATTATTAGCATGCCAAAATGCAGTTTATTACGTGTTATCTAAAATCTTGAGCAGTTATTATTTTAAAAGAGGGGAAACTTTTATCTGTTTGCATTGAAGCATCCACATAAAACCGAAAGTCATCTGCGTAAAATAAAATAAAGGTGTCAAATCTTACCTTGTGGTCATCGAACCTTTTTTTCTCAGCAACATAATAAAAGCTCGTGATCATCACATTTTCTCGAAGAATATTTTCTCTTACTAGAATGGGGAGCAAGGGCGTATTTAAGGGAGGAGACGAAGGGGCCCTGTAAAACCTGACCCCCTCCCAAAATAAATTTCAAACCACTCATTGTGAATAAGGATTTAATATTTTAAAATTTAAATTTCGAAATTTCTCATAATATTCTGCGTTGGCCCCTCCCAAAAGATGTTTCTAAATGCGTGCATGATGGGGAGGGGGGCGTCGAGCAGAGGTCTTGCACCTATTCAAAAATTAATTAGTTACGTCCCTGGAACTGCGTTTATGTCATAGCACATAAACTGAAAAGAAAGGCGAAATCCCAGAGGAGAATTTAATAAGCCTCACAGGATAAAAAAAATTTTCAATTATTTGAACAGCTATTAGTTTTTGCAAAGTACACATAAATCTTAACAAAGGATCTAGTAAATGTGATTAAAAAAATAAGCTTATTTTATTCTCTTTGATACCTATGCATTTAATATTTCACCATTTTGTTCATTTGTTTAGAATTTAGTTGCATACTAAAATGGTTCAAAAAAGAAAGAAAAAAAAGAAGAAAAGCCTTGGTTTTCTTAAAATATGTTTTCCCCTTCATGTTTAATCATCTCAAAGGGACATAACATGAAAAGAATTAATTTTCTATTGATTATACATCCAATGATATACAGTAGACATTCGTTTTACGCAACGTTCCACGGAAATGCAGCGTAAATCGAAACCGCGTAAATTGGGACCTAATACTAGTGTTAAAATATGGGTTTGGATCCGTAGATAACAAAATACTTCAATCTAGTGATGTCTATTGTATAGGAATGGCTCAAAATTTTCAATGTGAACGTTTCTGGGTGTGTGACACCGACGTCGGTATCCTCGTTGATTTTGGCCTCCTTTGTCACTCCCAAAAGCTCTCCTTCCAATAAATTCTGAACTGTGTGAGTTTAATAACTTTACTTCTGGAAAGAGCTCTGGAACCAATCGCATAAAATGTCTCCAGTGGCCCAAGCTCGATTATTTGCCCGCCAAAATGCAGTTGATTACGCGTAATCTGCAATCTTTATGAGTTGGATTTTGAAAGAGGGAAAAATTTTTATCCGTTTGCATTGCCACCTTCGCGTAAAATCGAAACTCATCTGCGTAAAATAAAATGTAGGTGTCAAATCTTAAACTGCGTGTAATCGAAACCGCGTAAAATAAACCCGCATAAAATGAGAGTCAACTGTAATTAATAATATTTTATAAATTGTAATCGTTAAACCACAAAATTAGCATTGCAACGCTTGTTTGCGGTGTTTACTCGCATAAGAGTGCATGTTTTTCAGAATTCCTGTAGTACCCCCCCCCCCCCCCCCAAGGGCCGGTCGATGTTAAAGATCCCAGGGTCGAATTTCCTTCCCAGTCCGCCCCTGGCAGGTACCATAGTGTGTAAATTCACATATCCATTATTGACCACACTTATAGAATAAGCTGTCTTGTACCGTAGTTAAAAATTCTTTATGACATGGCCGGAGAGAGTAAAATTAGTTCAGTTTGTGTAAGCATTTACTTCTTAAGGATATTTTCAAAGGGTTGAAAAAAAAGTGGGAACATGTTTTTGAGCTTTTTCGGTTACTTAAAAACTTTGCGAGTAAAGGTGACTTTCCAATGATAATTTATTCAAGAATTTTTCCTCTTAATATTGTCCATTTTTGTGGAGGGATATGCATTTACGTTTGAGGTTCTCTTTCTTTACATATCAAAAGCAAAATGCATTCATCTTTAAGAAAACTACTAATAAAAGAGAGATCAACAACAGTAATAAATGCTGCTAGAAGCAACTAAGATTTAAATGGAGAAAAAAAATAGCTTTTTTCAGCGAAAGGAGTATCTATAGAAGTTATTTATATACGGATGTAACCTAATTTTCTTCTTACACACATGTTCTGTCGACTACAGTTTAACTGTCAAACTATTAGTTTATTTGTTTTTTATATTCTTGAACACCTTCCAACAAGATATATGAATTCTCTAATGAAAAATGATGAAGAAAAAAAAACACTGCTAAACTGTAATAGTTTAACAGCCGCCTACACTCAACACGAAAAATGATGTCAGCAGACGATTAACAAACTATATCACCAATTAAGGAAAAGTACTGAAACAAGCAAGATCCACAGTTATAACAAAAGAAGCATCAAATTCAAGTTTATTACCTCACGACTACTTTGACTGCGGTATCATCCGTCATTTTCTTAGCGCGTTTTGCAAATTTACATTTGCAATAGCAGGTGGTGGGAAGTTTGAACTAAGGCACATCTCAATTTCAGAAAACAATTTAATTCGAAACCATAGAGTTGAGATGTAACATTTCTTCAGTGACAACGGTGGCGTAGCATAATCAGGGAGTGAGCTACGAAGCATTCATTTCGTGCGTTTTACTCCTTAAAATTTAAAAACAAACATTTTTAAGAAAAATTAATTTAAGAACATTCTTCTTACATCTTGAATCTATTTTTTCGGTTCTAGCTAGTGGGTGGTGAGCCTAGAGTAGTTGTTTCGAATCACATCTATGATTCGAACAGAACCTTATACTCTAAACAAAGCCCTTAATTTTATACTCTACCATGCCCTTAAGAGCGAGAACCATCACTCCCTTGAAAAAGAGAAAAGTCCTTTAACCCCCTCCCCTCCATTTCAATGGCGCATTCCGTGTCCTTCCCACCTTTAAGTTGGACACCCTGGGTGCGTCAGAGTAACGGCACGATGTACTCGTGACACTCGGGGCATGTCCACAGAGCTGAACTAGAATTTCTGGATAACTCACTTCCCCTTAGCCGGGGGAAGCCGTTCGCCGCCTTCATGGAGAGGGTTTCGGTTCCAGCTCCTAGCGTGGCTACTTTATCGCTAGTTTGGCAGATATTTGGCGAAGATGCCTTTTGGCGAGGGCTCTTTTGTTGTTCAGTGTTGCATTGTTCAATGTGGTTCCAGTGTTGGATTTTAAATCGGATGCGTATAGCTTTTTACTTCCTTTTACAAAAAAGGAAGTATTGTATTCGCGAAAAAATTTTCACTCAAAAATCGCCCTTAATTTCCATTTTGCTCACCCCCAAATGAATGTTGAGTTTTTTTTTCGATTCGACCACATGCGGAAAAGTGCCTAAGAATGTATAGACACGCGAAATATCCATTTTGACCATCACCGAGGTAATTACAACGACTTTTCTCGTGACGTCTGTATGTATGTGCGTATGTGTGTATGTGCGTATGTGCGTATGTGCGTATGTGCGTATGTATCTCGCATAACTCAAAAATGGTATGTCCTAGAAAGTTGAAATTTGGTACATAGACTCGTAGTGGGGTCTAGTTGTGCACCTCCTATTTTGGTTGCATTCGGGTGTTTCTAAAGGGGTCTTTTGCACCTTTTTGGGGGGAAATCATTGTTAATTTCGATGCAAACTCAAGTGGTGTTATAATTTGGCGGTCACTTGGCGATATATCGCCAGTCTTTTGGTTGCCAAGTTTTGTCGCCAACTTGGCGAAAAATTTGGCGATTTTTTTTTTTTTTTTTTTAAATCTGCTTTCAATGTGGCCATTGCTAGTGATATTTAAAGAGTTAGAGAGAGAATCCCATTAAAATTGCAATAATAGGGAAATAGCATTAAATTGGTGTAAAAGGAAGTCATGTGATGCACACATCAGCTCGTTTTTTATAACAATCAATGCCAACTTGTAGTGCATATAATTGCTCTTATACAAGCATCAAAATGTTAAAACGTCAGAGAAAACGGTTCATCTGTGACAGGGGCGAATACAGAAAAAACTTTTGGAGGGGTCTGGAAATTAAATAGCGCACCCCCCCCCCCCCCCCCGCATACAATGTTTCATAACAAAGTTTTCATGACTTTATTTTTAAATGTTTCTTTTAGGATCACTTAGGGCCTTTTCGTCTACTTTTAGGTACATAAATATTATACACTAATATGCTTTGAATGTGGACGTAAAACATCTTTAACATTTCAAGCGAATCAGGGGTGCCCACAGGAGAGGATAATAGCGCAAGTTGCGCAATCAAAAGTTTTATTTTTTGAAGGGGGGGATTGTTTTAATGTTTTTATTTATTTTTTTGAATTTGATTAATTTTTAATGATTATTTTTTAATTTAAATTTATTGATTAATTTTTAATTGAAATTGTTTATTTCATTTCATTCTGTTTATAATTTATTTCATTTATTTATTTAGTGTGTCTGTGTGTATGTATGTCATTGGCGTAGCACAGAACTTTTCTGATAAGATAACAACAATAGCAATTAAAATTAAATAAATAAAATAAATTAAAAAAATAAATACAATAAAAAAGAGAGCGAAAACAATTGAAAATTTTTTTTAAATGGAAAGAGGATTGAGAAAAATGGGGGGGGGCACCCCTGAAACGAATTAAATACTAAACCCAACATAACATCACTTAGATATTATAAAATGAACGGTTTTAATTAGGAACATTGTCATACTGATTATAACACGAGGGCAAGGCTATTAAATAAACACATATCTCATTTGAGTTTTTATAAATTAATTTATATTTTAGCTGTAAAATGTCATGTAATTAGGAAAATCATAACACATAAGTTTTATTGAAGAATTCAGAAACTCTGACTTGGATCTACGTACCCGCAGACTAGGGACGTATCCACAGGGGGGGGGGCGGACCCCTCCCCCGAATCGTTTTGCAACGTAAAACAGAAGAAAGGTTTTTTTTAAAGTCTTAACTGGGTAACTATTAAACGAGTGAAAATTTGAAGAAATGCAGAATAAGCAATTAGTTCTCATTAGCTGCAAAGCATACTTAAAATTTCGACACTTATTAGGGCTTCCTGCTCTCTTTTCCAATTCAATTCAGAGCCGTCCAGGACCGAGACAGGTGCTCGGTCAGTTTGGTAGACTTCCCCTCCTCCCCCAAAAACTCTTATAAAACTTACAGTACGCCAATTTCGGGACTCCTCAAGCAGGGCCGATCCTAGGGTGTCGGCCGTGCAAAGACCTAATGTGCCGCCCCTCAAAAGTAATTTGCATATTTCGACTAATCTTTGACGTCCATATAAATATTTCTTCAAATTTCTATATCAAGTTCTAATTTAAAAAGGAAAAAAAAAAGAATGATGAACTTATAAAAAGGAACAAAAGTTTTATACAGTAGACCCTCGTTTTACGCGGGGGTTACGTTCCACGAAAATGCCGCGTAAATTGAAACCTAATACTAGTGTTAAAATAGGGGTTTGGTACCGTAGATGACAAAATACTTCATTCATGATGACTAATTGTGTAAAAAGTTTAATGTGTACTTATATCGACTTCTTTGCACAACGTGCATAAAGAAAACATATATTAATTTCGTTTTCTGTATGTAAAGAGAAACTGGCTATGATAGTCTTTTGGCAGTCATTAAGAACTTTTCTGCAGAGCATTAACGCATCCATGACCACTTGCGTCATTTCCATGATAGAATTTTTCCTTCACTAACAAATCAGACAGATCATTTCTATTGTCTAGGAATGGCTCAAAATTTTCAATGTAAACGTTTTTGGTTGTGTCATCGATGTCGGTATCCTCGTTGGTTTTGACCGCCTCTGTAACTCCTAAAAGCTCTTCTTCCAGTGAGTTCTGAACTGTGTGAGTTTAATAACTTTACTTCTGGAAGGAGCTCTGAAACCAATCGCATTAATTGTCTCCAATGGCCCAAGCTCGATTATTAGCACGCCAAAATGCAGTTTATTACGTGTAATCTGAAATCTTTAGGAGTTTGGATTTTGTAAGAGGGGAAAATTTTAACTGTTTGCATTGCCGCATCTGAGTAAAACTGAAACTCATCCGCGTAAAATAAAATAAAGGTGTCAAATCTTAAACCGTGTACAATCGAAACTGCGTAAAATAAACCCGCATAAAACGACGGTCTACTGTAGTAAGAAACTCCTTAGGTACAATTTATATCTTTGAAGAAAGTAATAGATACCCAATTTACTAGTCGTAAAAACACATTTTATAGACTGTATTCGGTGACATCAGAGAAAGGACGGAGGAGAGGGAATCAGGGGAGGGGGGATTGCTCCCAGAAAATTATCGAAATTGGCGTACGAAAAATAGTTTATAGTAATCTTTGGTTGTGTTTGGTTGCAAGGAAAAAAGAGTCGGGTATATTCAAGGTGCATGGAGAAATTTTCGAAATTGACGTCAAATATCGCTATTTTAGGAACTTTTTCGAGACTGCACGGGAAAAGTAATGTTGCAGTTCTCTTCGAAAATTCTTTCAAAATTGAAATCAATTCGAAGCTTTATTTGTGACCGTAGCTTAGGAAAGATAGGCACTCTTCCCGAAAATTTTTCGAAACTGAAGTTTTAAACAAGCAGTTTTGTGTTATCTTTGTTGACGATGCTAGAGGGAGGGAGATTCAATCATCTCCCATTGAAAGTTTTCGAAATTGAAGTTTAAAACGCAAATTTAGGCTGTCTTTGGTGACGATAGGGGATCTGGCGGCTTTCCTCCGGTAATTTCTCGGCACTGTTTTTTCAAAAACCTATTTTTGGCTATATTTGAAAACGATAGGGGAAACGTAAAAATATTCCGAACCAAAGTATTTTTCGGAACAAAAATCCGTTTTAGGCTATTTTTGGGAAGGAAGGGTTTTGGGGCTTCCAAGCGGATATTTCTAAAAGGGCAATTTTATGCTATCTTTGGTGACGTCAACAAAACTGGGAAGCTTCGGCCGATCTTTCGGATATTTTTCGATATTAATATCTGAAAAACACAACTATAGACTTTTGTCCACCTCACTTCAACGATTGATGGGTATATGCCCTAGCGCCGTAAAAAGTTACATAAGCCAGGCAGTTCTCCTCCAGAGTTTTTTAGAAATTGGAGTCCCAAAATCGTATTTAAGGCATTATTTGATAACGATGGGACAAAGGGCGGGGGTTCAATGTACCCTCACGAACTGTTTTTTGAAACTGAAGTCAATTTCAAACTGAGTGGGTGGGATTAGGGGCCTCTCTAAAGACGCTAATTGAGACTATCTTTGGTAGTAACGTTTGGGAATGGATTTTGGGGCCCTCCATCGCAAAAATTTCGAAAAAGAAATAAGAAAAATGTCCTTAAGCAATTTTTGATGACATTAAGAAAGGCTGTCCTCTGAAAACTCATTTTGGATTATAAAGTCAACATTTTCAGGCTATGTTTGATTAAGTTAAGGTGGAAGGGGTGAATCAGAGATTTAATTCTGTCCCTAAGCTCAGTGGTTCAAACAGCAAAATTTCCGAAATTAAAGTCCTAAAAACGCCATTCTAAGCCTTCTTTAGTCTCGTCAAAGAGGTCATGGCATCCTTCTGGATCTTCGTTTTGGAGCTACGTTTAAATTTACTACCTGGGGCAGTTCATTCGTGATTTTAATTCGAAAAAAATGTTGTAAAGGGGGAAAATTACAAAATTTTAGTTTCTCATTCATATATGTTTGACTCTCAGGGGAGCCGCAATTTTCCACTGTCTCTCCACGCATCCGCAATTGTTGAAAACAGAATTTGTTGTTTGAAATGCTTGCAAGAGTATCAAATCAGTAAAGCTTTTTAAAAATATAACATAAAATATGTCTTCATTGTTTAGGTCTATAAAAGCTTGGGGGGTAAACATTAGTGGCCGCCCTGGGCCCTGATTGCTCCTTTTAGAAGGCACCCTTTCATGCTTCAGGAGGGGGCCATTTCCCTCATCTCCCTTCCCCTGTATCCACGCCTGATTACCGGTTCTGTCATAAATTTTGCAACCAAATGAAGCATGTGTGTAAAGAGTAGATATTAATGGACAATAAACCAACACAATGTTCCCTAACAATCTATTTTTCTTAAACTATGCTATGCTGTCGGGAAATCGGCACTTACTTTGATAATTGAAAATTTAAAATTCAGCACATTTATTTGACTTATTATAAGTTATCTTTTGAGGAATTCTTGAGGAATTTTGCTTGATTAAAAGAACTGTATAATGCGGCCTGCAGCCGCCCCTTGCTTTGGCCACCCTTGTGCGGTGCACACTCTGCACACCTGCTAGGATCGGCCCTGTCCTCAAGGGTCGAGCCCCTAGTTTCCGATTAGGCAATAAGTGTCTGATTACCAAGATGCGCCTAATTCAGCTCCTTCCTGCCTAAAAAATGCAAAAAGACGATTCTCGTGTTTTTGTGAACTCAATTATTGTTGTGTGCATAACTTTTAAAAGGTTTTGTTTGCCTATTTTTTTTTCATATTTGTAGTCTCAATTACCACCAAATAAGGCCTCAAAATACAGATTTTTATATCTCTTTTTCAAAAATTTTCCCGGGGGAGAAACCCCCGGAACCCCTGAAATTATGCATGTTCTACAGTTTGAAGCCTCAATTAGCAAACATTTTGCTCTAAGTCATCAGATGTTATAGTCTAAAGGTTTAAAAGAAGACGAATCTCTTGTAAAAACTCTAAGAAAAGTTATAAATGTCTTTCTACAACATTGTTGTAGATTGCCTTTACAACTATGAAACTAATGTCTGGAAATTCGTTCTGAATATTAGTTCATTTTCATCACAAGGTAACAAGTTGATTTTTTCTTTCACTCTTTCTGAGCAAAAATGTACCGAAAAGAACTAAAATTTTTGCGAATGTTTTGTCTCTTGCGTTTTTATATATGATTTATAAAAAAAGGAAAAAAATATTATGTATCTGGAGGTAGTAAAAAAAAAAAAAGATGAATAAATAAAGGTTAATACTAATATAACAAAATTGATTTCAGTGATATCAAAATTTAAAAAACAAAGAAATTGAATTAAAAAAAAAATTTGGATGTGTTTGATTTTCTTAGTTTTAAGTTTGGAATGATTAACGCATGTGTAAAGATGTATAAGTTTAAAGATACATATATATTTCACAATGAAATTATTTTAAATCATTATTTTAAAATACTAACTGAATTGTGTTCACGAGGTCAAAAGGAAAAGTTATTAATTAGTTTAACTGAAAATATATATTTTCTTCTATCTTCTAGTTCCATTTTTCGAGTAAAATACTATATAATATTCGTGCATATGCTTCATTTAGCAAATTTTTTGATAGCTATTTACTGACTTCTTTGTATTTAAGAATTATTTAATAAGTATCTGTACATTCATGGTTAAAAAGCACAGTAGACTCCGGATGCAAGAATAATAGTTGTTGTTTTTATCCTCATATATATATAACAGCCAATGATCGAGTAACGCTCTTGACCTCATCAACAATGAAACTCGCTCCACGCCGTGATAATTTGATAACATGTTTTGGTAATGTTTAAAATGCAGGGAAAGGCTTTATTGTAACAAGGCTGAACTGGATCCAGTAGCTTAACTGTTTTACTGGTAAGACTCATTTCAGGGCACTAAAGAAACGAAAAAGTGGTCAACAATGAACGTTATCTACTGAAGTTTAGGGTTAATCCACTGGAGTTAGAGTTTAAAATATCAACTATCAAAATGTCACCAAACAGGCAATTTCTTCGTTCAAATGTGGAATCAATTTTCATCCATCATATATCGACGGGCGATTTTCTAGTTGTTATATAATTTCAAAATATCAATTTAAATCATACCTAGATTTTTTATTTACAACTTTTCTTAGAGTTTTTACAAGAGATTTGTCTTCTTTTAAACATTTAGATTATAACATTTGAAGACTTAGAGTAAAATGTTTGCTAATTGAGTCTTCAAACTACCTATAAACCTTTTATATTTGTCACCGAAATATGATTAGCTTTTTACAGTATATCTAATTTTGGTGCTGCCGCATTATCACAAATAGGGCAAAGATTACCTCTTAAAGGATCGAAATCGGATGACTACCGCCAAATGTAGAAATTTAAAATTTTTATATTTCCATATTGTTAGTAAAATAACTAGGTTTATGAGTGTCAAATTTTGTTGTGATGATTCATTACTGTTACTATCGGTCATTTCCCTACAGTTGTTGTTTAAATTGAAATTTTAAATTTAGAATGCAACATTTTGCACAGAAGTTGTTTTGAATCAACTTAATAAACTAAATCAAATCCATAGTTCTGTTCATTTGTTTTCCTGAAGAGGGGTAAAGACTATACATAAAAATACTATGTATATGCAATGTGTTCGTAAGTATATTTATTCATTCTCCTGAGTTCTAAAAGTAATACTTCCTCTTAATCACCCTTAAATGACTCTGCATGCAAAACTCCTAAAATAGAAAATGATCAAGAAAAACGTTTAATATCTTTGATGGCCTAAAAAATAGTATTTATAAACAAATTATCATTCAAATTTTCTTCAAAATTTTGACAAAGAAATTTTATTGTTTAACTTAATAATGTTTTCCTAATCTTTTATATGGAAATACTATAAAAAAAGATGAGGATTAGAAGTATCATTCCATTTCTTATCGTTGAATGAATTCTAAAAATTTAAATGTATTAAGAAACATTTCGAGCTTTTCTTTAATGAGCCTTGGCGATATTTTCGTCCATAGAAGCATTAAATGCAGTCCAAAATCCAATTCGAAACAGTCAGGAGTGGGGAATTATGGAGCATTTATTGAGTTAGACAGTTGATAATGTAGTTAAAATAAATATGAGCGTTTTTTTTTTTTTTTTTTTGAAAGCAAATATATTGCAAAGCTTTAATTATCATACTTATATTACATCATTACTTAATTAATCTAATTATCATACTTATTAATTGTAGTTTTGATTGGAATAGTATCAATTTATACAATTAACAGTTAATGCTTCTGATTTAGCATGCTTCCATTTTTAAAGTTCGTGCAACCTTGGACCCCCCCCCCCCCCTAACAAAATCCTAGCTACGTGCCTGTCATACCGCAGGCCCCACAATACTAAAAGGCCGACGGCCCAAGAAACCAAGAAAAAATCAAAAAATAAAAGAAACCTTCACACAAATTTTAAAGGATTTAAATATTTTTGTAATGTTTTAGTAAAAAATTCAGGAAAATTAAACGCATACTTCGCATCAAGAACAAAAGCGAATCTTAACTAATAGGAGCCGACATTGAAATTACAAGAATTTTTGAATTTAGGGAGAGGGGAGCAATGTTAATTTATGGGAGACTTGTTTCTTTGCTGACATAATTCATAAAATCGAGTTTAAAAAAAATTTTGAAAAAAAAAATAGAACCGACTTCAAAATTGCTCTAAAAAGTGAAAAATAATTTTATTCTTTAACCACCATCGACAATGCTTTTAAACATAATTTTTGAAGTTGGCGCAAAAACAAAACGTAAAATCCAGTGTAACCATGCTTCGTTCATATTTTTTTTCAGAAAAGCATCCAAAGTTACGAACGAAACATTTATATCGCTATTCAAATATGCTGTCATCAATGCATAATGTATGTGATAGTGAAGAAACTGGTACTGGTTAAATTTATAGTTGTATTTGAGTTATGGCTGTGAATGATTTTATCTATCGTTTTTGCGCCAACTTCAAAAATTATGTTTAAAAGCATTATCGATGGTGTTTAAAGAATAAAATTATTTTTCACTTTTTAGAGCAATTTTGAAGTCGGTTCTATTTTTTTTTTCAAAATTTTTTTATTTCATTCTTTTTAGTGTAAATGTAGATATTTCAGAAATAATAAGTTACCATCACGATAATTCACATTTTTTCTTAAAAATGCTCCATACTAAAAAAAAAACTATTGATACGCGTTAAACTTTAAGCGATTGGCACTAAAATCTTATCTTTGTTCCTCTCTGGAAATCAAGCGTAGTTAATTTAATTATAACCATTTAAGTATTACGTTTTTCCTAACTAATTTACATTCCACAGCATCTAAGTTGCTCATGATGCAATTCTGTATTTTCTTACTTAGCCCCGATCATCTGTTATCGGCCTAGATGATAACGATAAAAATACTGCAGAGTAGTTGAGTCAAACCTAATGCTTGCATTGTGAAGGCTAAGCAGATCCTAATCACTGCATCACCTCGCTTCCAGGTTAGGTTTACCCCAACTATGGAGCAATAGCACTGAAGAAAGGAAGATTTTGATAATTCACATAGGGTTACTATAAATCAGCAGGGTTACTAAAATAAAATTATTTACGCCAAAAATGAGACGACAGCGTCAGATTCCCCATTATCGAAATATCCCTTGAAGAAATTTGATGCTTGCTTCAGAGAAGCCGTCATTCAAAATTATCATTACAATTACTATTAATGTTATAGGGCACCAAAGTTTTATAACAATGAGTTTCCTATTGTCGCGTAGATGAAGAAAGCGAAGACAATGTGAAAGCCAAATGAAGCGAATACTCGTTAGTCTCAACTCGAGATCTTTATTCAGAACCACGAATGAACGTTACATCTCCTTATATACAACTTGAGAAAGTGCTGGAACTTTCCAGACTTGGAAAGATACAGAAATTAATAGAAGATTCGAGAAAATACGGGAAACAGTAGAAACGAAATTTTAGTAAAATACACTTTGTCCTAGTCGGGATTTGAACCCGGGTTGCTCATGTGGGAGGCGAGAATTCTACCACTGAGCCACCGTTGTCCACGGATGAAAAGTGCGAACTTCGCTACAAAATCATTTAATAGGGAAATTGCATAAAATTTACTGTTTTTTGCCCATAACTTTTTTTCTAAAGAACAAATATGGTCAAACAAAGTAATGGGACCTAAGTTGAGCCATCCCCTATCCATTAAAAAAAGAATCATCAAAATCGGTTCACTAGGTGAGACGCTATGAGTGGACAAACAAAAAAAAAAACATACATACGGTATGAATTGATAACCGCCTCCTTTTTGAAGTCGGTTAAAAAGTCCACATAACTATCTAGGAGGTAGAAATATTAAAGCAGTTAAAAATATACAACAATCATTCTTTTCATTATTAAGGGGGAGATTAGGGCGAGGTGAGCAATCCCGTAGGCTATTATGGGCATTGCTGATTTTTTTGCAGGAGGGCCCAAAATTTTCAGATTCGGGTCTGCAAAAACTATTTCTTTGCGAATTTCAAAGCAGTTACAGATTTCTTTTTAAAGCCATGATGCAGTTGAGGTGACATTTTGAAACTACCTGCTGTTTCTATTAATATAATTGTTTTACAAAGAAACTACCATGTCAGTTCTTTCGTTTTGCATTTTTATGAGCTGAAAAAGAAATCTATTATTTTGAAAATAGCTTCTTGATAGAAACGACTGTTTTAAGAACGTCTACATATTTTTTAAAAAAATTATTGATTCCATCAAAGAAGAATTAATGGACGAATCGCGGTATTACGTTCCCTTGAATTCGAAGCGAATAAAAATGCTTTTATTAAAAATATGCTGTATATGTTTGGTGGTCTTTTTAAGCAAAAAAAAAAAATATGTTATACAGAAGTCAATTAAAAAAAATTAATTAATTAATTAATCTTTTTTTTTTTTTTTTTTTTGGGAGGGGGCTCTGCCCCCCCCCCCCCCCCCACTCTTCCATAATCCGCTACTGATCTGTGAGTATGAGAATCATTTTGATTTGTAGATATTTTTTCCTGATAAGTTTTCGGAAGAAATACGTTGAATTGTTTGAAGCTTTTGTTAATAAATAGTTTAAACTAAATTTTATTTCATACCCATGTATTAAAAAAAATTAAAAAAAAAGATAATGAATGCTGTTTAATGGATAATTGATTTACGTTTTTTTTTCCGGTAAAGGTAAGCGGGAACCACTTTGATAGTTTCAGTGCCGCAGCCACGGGAGGGGTTTTGGGGTTAAAACCCCTCCCAGAACTCAAGCACATTCATTTCCTCTGTTAAAACCAAGGGGTTTCAACACAATATCTTACTGCTTTTAATGATCGGGAAGCAGTCAGAAATTACTTTTCAATTCTTAAATTTTAAAGTTATATTTCATAATGAGCACCTCATATCTCCACTGGTATAAGATAGCTAAAATGGTTTCAATAAAGCTCTACAGGGTATCATGGTCCCTCAGCACTTCCATCATTGCACAAATCCTTTTTTGGGAAATCTAGAGAGAGGAAGCCTACAGAGAGAGCTACCGCACCAGATTTTCTGAGGCTCTTTACAAATTCTCATGGAAAGATCGGATGATCGGAACCGTTATTAGCTAGCATTTGACATTCATAAAGACATGAATGTATTTGAGGAGGAAGTTTTAAATGTTCTCGCGAAAAAAAAAAAAAAAAAAAAAAAAAACGCAAACAATGAAGATAAGACTAAAGTAAAACTAATAATAAACATTCTGTTTTTCCCACTTTCTTCGTTTCATAGTGATATCAATGTGAATTATTAATTGTTTTTAAGCAAGTACTTTGAATGAATAATTATTAATCTATAGAAATTCTTTGATATTGAATAATTACACATTGTAAATGAACGGGAAAGAAAGCAACAATTTTCGATTTTGAAAACCCTACCAGAAAAATTTTCTGGCTGCGCCACTGGATAGTTTGGACTTTTAATTGGATGATTTCATCTTGAGGTGGATTTAAATCAAAATTCATAACTCATGTGTGTGTTTTAAGTAGTTATCATATTAACAATAGAACATGAAGCATTTCACGTATGACAAGAAAATATATGCAAAGTTAATTCCGAAAATTATGCAAAAATTCCCCCTGAAACACTCACAAACTTTTTTTTTTAGGTTTTTATTTTTTCAATAAAAATTTGTTTTACAGCTGTTTGAAAATAGAACGGAAAATTGTTCAAATCAAAACACATTATCTATTTCTCATCAAAAGCTCTTTCTTACAAAGTTTTATTGAAGCTAAGTCGCCTCTAAGTTCAAAATTTATATTTGCCTTGAAGTTTTTTTTTTTTTTTTTTGAACTGTTCAAAACTGAACGAAAAATTGTTCAAATAAAAAATAAAATGTGGGTATAAGGTGTCCTCTTTCGATCAAAAATTTTTTTTCAAATTGGATCGTTCACTCAAAAGTAATAGGGGGGGGGGGGCAAAACAGACAGACATTTTCCCCCATCTCAATACCCTACTTTGTAGCAGATTGGTTGTGCAAGAACCTTCCCGTATGTCTCTAGAACACATCAGCATAAACAGCTAAGTTGGATTCATTTTATATAATATTTTAGAACAACTTAAATAGAATGAGGTAAAGTGGTCAAAGGTTAAGCTTAACATATATATACTTCATCTTAAATGATTTAATCGTCACTAATAAGGTAGATATCACTAAAATATTAAGTTTACTGATCATTTACTGTCTTTAAGGTAAACTGAATTAAATACCACTGAGTATAAATTTATATAGCATATCGATTGAATTAAGACAAGATTGTAATCCTAGAATATTTGAAAAAAAAAAAATATATATATATATAGAATTTTTTCTGCATCCAGAGCTTTCAATTCATTCTAATAGTATAATTTTTGCCACCCCCCTTCCCCTCTCCAAAAAAAAAAAAAATCTGCTAAATATCAGTAAAAAATAGAAACTTAGAACTAGAAGTATTTCGCAGACATTGAAGAAATACATGAGGCTTGATCATTTTTTCCCCTTGTGTTTTTTAATTACACAAGTATGTAATTTAGGTAGTTTAGAGATTATTCAGATGCTATCTTCAATATATTCCTATAGAAATAAAACATTGCCAATTATCACACCTTTCTGGATGATATTGATGAAATTAACGAGTGAAATATGATTGAAATACTTGGTAAACCAACTTTTGGCCATAGTTTATCATCAAAAATTTATTTTAAAAAAGCCGATTTCTTCAAAAGAACTATGTGTGTTGAACATTTAAAAAATTACGGTTATTTATAATGGTTTAGATCGAATTTTCTTAATTATGACCACTTTTCCCAACCCCAGGTCCTTAACACACGTGAAAAAAAGAAAATGTCATTTAGCTATTTAAATCATTTGTTTCTTCCGAAAATTCAGTGCAGAGAGTTCTTAAAAAATGTTACGTAAAAAAATGAAATTTTTTTTTTTTGA